>NC_134371.1:52790000-52907500 GCF_035582795.1 Mycteria americana | reverse complement strand
GGTCACAAGTGGAAGATGGATCAGTTCAAACCAGTTCACAATTGCACTATGCTAGTCATTTTCTTCTGTTGGTTATTTTATTGCTACAGTCTTAATGTTGCTTGAACGCACACTTCTAATGCATTAATTGCTAAGAAGAACTCTGTAAGGAACTCTAGTTACCATCATATCTTTCGAGTAAATCATTAGTGAATATGCTCTGGCACGCATTTGCAGCTGTATTCTTCAGCAACTGTTCTTGGTATGGAAAAAAGCCCCAGCGTATCTTAAAAAAAAAAAACGCTTTGCATTTCAAGCTAGGAAATCTCTCTACGTTCCATCTGACTTATGGATTGTGAAAAGCTACCGAGTGAAAAACAAATCGTTGGATACATATCACATCGAAGGTTTATATGATATATCACTCAGCATGGAGCCTGGTTTGATTTACTTTGCACCCAAGCAAAAGAAACTGAAACGAAAATAGTGCTTTTCCATTCCTTGTATTCCCTGTGATGTTCTGCCGTCCTTTGGAAGGTAAAGCATGTCATGAAGTCACTGTAGGTTTGCATTCCATAACTGATGGCAGGATAAAGCCTTGCTGTCTAGGTGGATGGTACATGGCAGCACAGGTTGAACTAAATGTCTCATTTCTCAGTTCATACCCAATTCAGAGAGGATTGTGGATCTTGCTGTCTTGCAGAAGAGACCAGGGAGCTAAGGGGGAGAATAGCCTCTCCCTCTGCATTAACGCCTGCTCTGGTTTAGAGACACCAAGGACGTGCTGTGATTCAGTTGGGAGTGTAACAAGGACTACAGTAGTAGGCAAATTACTCACTGCCTGACATTTGGAAACTTATAAAATGTTAGAGAATATTTAAAATTATGCAAATGAATATTTTCATACAGTATATTTGGCTGTATTCCTGGCCTCTATTATTTTCCTGGGTTGGATACCTCCATCTCCAGCAGATATTCAGTCCTTAAAAGGGATTGGCTTTTATTTTATTCTATTTATTCTTCTGCCATCTATTATTCTAAAGAGATGTAATGGATCAACCCAGATACATTTCATGTTGTGAGGAGAGGGTGGGAAATAGCCTGAAAATTATCTACAGTTCAACACTGAGCTGGTATTTGTGGAGATGAAAACTTAGTCCACAGCATTTTTACCTTGTGATTTGGATTCCACGGGGTAACAATCAGCTTCGAAAAACTCATCGTGACACTGTTTTCCAAGTCAAATAGGGAGCGTCAATGAGAACACACCATCCCCCAGGTGGCTCCCCTCCAGCTTCATAACCCCAATTTATTTTTGACATTGCACCATAAGACTGAAATGATTAATCTATAATAGATTATCTCACAAATCTGCTACTGAAGAACAGAGGATGTGATTTGCTCAGGGTTTGGCATACTGGCAATGACATGTCACGGCAAAGGGTTTAATGAATACCGTACAACAGAAAAACAGAATGGGGAGAAGCTTGGGCTATTGGAGAGGGACTTTCACACGGTGCGAGGGAACCCACCTTCCAACAGTCGCATTGACCACTGACCACTTGACTTACTACTAATATTTGAGCAAATAATTTCCATCAGCTTTCCAGAAAGACTTTTGCAAGCTTAGATGTTCAACACAACCTGCATTGAGCTTGCATTTCGGAAGTGCTAAGTACCTATAAAATAGAAATAGAAGCATTTACCCCACCTTTGCGGGTTGCCCTGTGGGGTGACAGGATGTGTGTTACAGAAGTGCAAAGTGTAGTTATTTGTGAGAAGTGTTGAATGCCTGGGGGAAACACAAACAGCTGGATGGCTACACCATGTACTTGGTCTACTGAGTGCTCGCCTTCATTTCAGAGAGTAAAGGATGTTTGTGTGGAACCTGCTGCATAATTTACTGTACTGTGAAACATTTACCACAGATAAATTTCAGTCTTTGGAATCCAGTTAAAAAGGGCAGGCATATTTTTTTCTGGGACATGAGTACCTCTTGTACCAAACTTAGAAGCCAAAAGCTATCAAAACAAAATCAGAGTAATGTCTAAGTTGACCGGCAACATTTTCTGGTGACACTGAAAACATATTTGCCAGTTAAAAAAAGTTATTGCCCTTTTCTCTCATTTTAAAAATTGCTTAGGAACACTAGAAGCTTGAGAAAAAATTCTCTCACCTGTCTGACCTTGGCCAAATGCTGAAGAGCAATCATCCACCTGAGAGCGGGACACTGCAAATGGAAGGCAGAGTAAAGCATGGTTGTACTGTTATTGCTGTTCAATGACACCTTCCTGCTGCTAAATCTCCAATTCTCTTTTTGCAGTATCTCACTATTTACTAAGTAGCCTGAGATAAATATGGTGCTCTAACCTCTATTTCCGCTATCTTCAGGGAGATTTACCTGCCAGTCCAGGCTGTCCTTTCTGGCATCAGAAGTTGAACAAAGTTCTCCTCGTAGTAACGGAGTTTATTAGTCTGCAGTGCCCCTTCCCTTGACCTGTTGGGACTTCTCTTTTGCTAGTGCTTCTGTCAGCCCTTGGCCTTCTATGTGGGGCCAGTGAAGGTCTCAGTCTCCAGACACTTGGCCCAGAACCAAGACTAATAATTCATTTTGCGTGCACCATCAAGCAGCAGCTGTCTTTAAGTTGTTGACCCAAGGCAAAGGTACAGGTCAATGGTATCTCATGGAAGTACAGAAGGATGGCAGCAGTCTGTAAGACAAAACCCCACGGATAGACAGCAGGCTAGGAGGTGTCTGAAATGGCTCTGGGGCCAGGGAACTGCCCCATGAGCCAGCACTGTTGATGGACAGCTGTGACAGACAACATCAAGACACCTGTATGCCATTATCTCCACAGCCCATCAAAAGGAGATGTTAATAGTTTCATATTAGCTGTTTTTTTGTCCCAAAGGTGTGGGCTTTCTTTGGTTTCGTGTCTGCCTCTGTGTGTGTGGGTGATGGCAACTTTTCCCCTTTTATCTAACAGCCTAACAGACTGAAGCTTGACTGAGTAGTGCTGACACGATCCAGCTTCTGTAGCAATGTACAACGTAGCAATGCACAACACAGGAAAGTAAACAAACCCAGGAAAACAGGGATGCTGCTGCCACAGATCCCTCTGCTCAGGCCATGCTCCTCCCTAGAGACATCAGAAATTGGGTCTTCCCCTCACGGCCACCCAAGGTCCAGGAATGGGTTCCCTGGGCCACACCACCCAGGAAGCGAGTTATACATTGAGAGTTATGTAGGATTTTTGACTTGGTTGACAGCAAAGGCAGCATTAACAGCTAGAATTTAGAAGGGAAAAAAATTGTCTGCCAAACAGTACTTGAAGCTTTTGAGGGATTGATGCAAGTGGTTCAGCTTGACACAAATTTCTTTCCAGGCCATTTTATGAGCATTGCCACATATATTGTCTCCATCTCCACCTCTATGTACTCTATGCACTCTGACCTCTATGGCCACAAGCTGAGGTCTCACCTGCAGACCAGGGATGGTGGGGTGCCCAGTGGCAGTGATTGCCATGGAGCTTAAATTTACTATATAGGGTTTCACACCTCCAGTGGGAAGTATCAGGGGTCTTACCATCACAGAGGGCTGAAAGCATCTGCTTTGAAACAGGAGTCAGGGCAGGTCTAGGTCATGGGTCTGGCTCAGAAGGTGGAGGGGAGAGGGGTTTCACTCCTGGCTATGCAAAGCTCCGAAATCACTCCCTGCCTCGTGCCTCCCTTCCCATCCACAGCACCACAGAAGAGCTGTTGTGCTTACAAGATGCTTAACTCCTCTCATGCTTTGGGGTCATACAAATGCCAGGAAAACCCAAACCCAGGGAAGTGGACATGAAAAGCCAGCATGCAGACCCTGGTCCCAGTTGGCCCGAGAGTCCGTGTCCCACTCTACCACTGCCACTTTGAGCTCAGGAGTGCAGGCGAGTGGCAATGCCAGTCACCCTCTGCAACCAGCTGCCCTAGGCCTGTGAGTCCAGGACTTCAGGGGTCTTGGCAGTAAGGTGTAAAATGTAAAGAAGGACGGTCTATTTTCCAAACAGGCAGTCTGAGATCGTCTGGGTCTTTCCAGAGTCCATGCTTTTTTTTTTTCCTGTGAAAGCTAGTAATCATAGGAATAAAGTAGTTGAATGAACCATAATTTACTACCATGAACTCCCCTTGCCTGTGTATTTCTAAAGGTAACAACCATAGATGCTGAGATGGCTGCACTTTGGACAAAACAAATGCTGTAACAGCAATAACAGGATGTAGCTGTAACAAACCTGTCAAAGTTCATAAACAACCACTCATCCATTTAAACACTAATTATTAATCCAATTCTGATCTTCAGTTACTCAAAATGAGCTGTTTAAAAAAAGTGAGGTTTGTTAGTCTAAAGCAATGTTAAAACATGTGTCCGAAAGTAATGCATTGGTTTACTGTGGAACAATCCATCTGTTATTACAAGAAAATTAGGACAGGAAAAATAAACCTTATCCCATGATATCAGCCACATGAGAGAAGAATCCTTTTGAAACTACCCCCCCCAAAATCCCAACCTGAGTGCTGAAGGAGGCAGACAAGCGTTAATGAGCAGGAGTGCAGTCTTCACTGTATTCCTGCCCCTGTAAAGCAGCAGAATTACAAAAAGGATGGGCATGAAAGAAATTACAGATTTGCTACAGATATCTGCTGCTTAGTGCCTAAAAATTTAGTTTAAGGGGCCTCTCAATCTGCATATGGAAATGAGTCAACAGCAGAAGGACTTCTGACCTGCTTGAAGAATTTTAGCATCATCTCAACTCTTCCAGAAATTAAAACCCTTCCAAGCTAATAATTTTGTATTCTTGGATTTTAGTTATTTTTTAATCAAAACTGTATATATTTCAAATTTGTCAAATGACTGGACAAAGCAGTGTTAAAAATTCAACTGCACTAATTACTATCTGAGCAGCATAAAAACCTCTGAATAAATGTCAGTCTAGGAGATAAGCTCTTATCTTAATCTAATGACTCCACAGACTTAATTTGTCAGGCCAGCCTAGTTGATGAAAAACAGGTTTCTATTCTCCAGTGTTAGCAGCCACATCTTTCCAAATCTTTGAAGTTGGATAGTAATACCATCAGAGTCATCCTGCAAAAGTCTTGTGACCAAGCCAATTTCATTCCTATTGTCCTGTTACACTAATTAAAGTTGTTTTACCCCTATTGGTCTGCAATAGGTGAAAATGAAGCCAATTTATTTTTAGATTTGTTACTTTCTGGGATAATAATTCTTGCTTTTTTTCCCCACTCTCAATGATGAGTTAATATTTGCAGCGCTCTTTGGTATCAGAAAGCCAGGCTTTTTAGCAGGGCTCCACAGACAGCACAGTGCTATCCCAGAACAATTCCTGCAGTGCAGACAAAGTATGCAAGTGTGTGTTTATTTGTGTAGAGAAAAATAATTTTGAGCTCAGGCAACGAATTTGATCTTAAGAGATGATTTTAGGTTTTGGAAGTTCTTTCCTAAAGAAGCATTTGACATATTTAGAGCTAAATGCACCAAATGTTCATATTGTTTGGACAAAGTGGATTAACAAATAGAAAAAAAGAAATTGGCTGCAGTCGGTGTTTCCAGTCCCCCAGTCTTCATCTAACCCTTCTGATGGGAACCTGGCAGGCCTCTTCATGCACAGTGCCCCATTTCAAAGGATACCTTTTAAGCATGGTATTCTTTGTCCCAATCCCAATATTTAAACAAGGATATGCTTGCGTTTGAGGAATTACTTGGGAGGTGAACTTTAT
Organism: Mycteria americana; assembly: GCF_035582795.1. Taxonomy (NCBI): domain Eukaryota; kingdom Metazoa; phylum Chordata; class Aves; order Ciconiiformes; family Ciconiidae; genus Mycteria; species Mycteria americana. The sequence continues at coordinate 52,901,746 of NC_134371.1, read as the reverse complement.
TCTGATGATATTCTAATGATACCCCGGAAGATTACAAGGTAAAAAAATCTTGAGGAAAATAATAGGGTTAAGGTGCGATCTACTGAGGCAAATCAGAGAGGCTGGGGTCAGTCCTGCCTGCTGCTCTGGACTTTGTTGACATTAACATATTAACTTCATCGACATTAAATATATCGAGCCAGATACTTGCTCTGTTGTGTCAGGTTTTATGGCAGTGCAAATCCACTGACTTCAACAGCGTTTCACTGGCATACAACCAGTAAAACAGTGTGGAGAATCAGCCACCTTTTTCTAGTATTACTTCAAAATCCCTGATGCCCAAAGCTGATGGCTCCGAAGCCCACTCTCCTCCCCGGGCTGGCAGGAGTGCAGGGTTAGAGGCATCACCATGTGTATGCAGCACAGGCCATTCTGGGATTTGTTCTTTAGAAGCATTTCACTGTCTGGCTGTGAGCACCCTCCTGGATAATACGGAGATAATTGGTTAGATCACAAATGTCCATCCTCTTGGGTGAGAACACTGCCTCCTCTCAAATCTAGCCTGGGTAGGACTGCAAGGGGACCACACAGGTCATGTGCTGGCACATTCACAAAAGTATTCAGGAGCTGGCCCACTTGCATTTCCTGTTTCAAAGGCTCATGTGTGAGCATGGACACCTAGTTCGGCATCTGGGTCCTCCTGGGTGTAAAGTGAGTTGGGTGCCAACACTAGCAGTCAAAGCCTTTGAGCCCATGCGTGCGGGCCATGTTGCCTAGCAGGCCTTCTTCACCTGCAGCAGTGTAGATCCTCGACAGGGGGGACACGGAGTCTGGGAAGCAGGGTGGGAAGCTTTGCATCTGCAAAACCTTTAAATCAGAAAAAGTAATTACCCCAGCTTGATTGGGTTCTGCATCTGAGGTATATAATGGCATCTTCTAACATCCTGGCTAGGGCATGACTGCTTATGGCATTTTCCTGTCAGTTGAGGTCCATAATACATTTTCCTTCCTTTTTCACCCACAGCTATGCAAAGGAGCAGAGTTTGCAGACTAGTGCCCTGTAAAGTGCTCGTGGTTCCAAATGTGACCTGGAAGGACAGGACTGTTGGATAAATTAGAGGCAGATTTCCACAGATATTTGAGCACCTCTGGATGCAGATCAGCGCCTACTTCAGATTTTTAAAGTTTCCAGGCTCCTTGTTGCCATTGGGAGTGGGAGCACATGGGCTTTTGAAAATCCCAGAGCCTGAAACATGTTTAAGCACATTGCCTATTGCTTCCTCGGATCAAGACAACTAAACTCTTTGAAAGCACAGGGCTGCAGTCAGTACCTGTCTGACCTTCTAAACACTAATAAACATTTGGTGCATGGTCTGCAAGCTTGCGGCCTCATCTGACCAAAGCTTAAATTATATCCATTGATTTCACCACGGAAGTGATGGTCCACTCCCGAACATGCCAAATTCATTTATGTTAGGGCTATGGCCTGGAATGGCATTTTTTTCATAAGAATTAATGGATCCTCATTTCTCCTGCTCTGAGTCAGAGTTTAAATCTGCAGGCCATTCCCAACACAGCTGAAACAGAAAATGAACACACTGAAGTGAAATTTTCAAAGTGACATTTGAATCCCCTCTCTCTGATGAAATCCCACCTATTGATCCAGTCAAATGACTGCAGTCTCCATGGGTCCATCCTGCAAAGCCTCCTTGACCGGCTTATTACTGCAATTCTTCAGGTGCACTGTGACCGTCTTTCAATAGAGGACAGGTGCCAGCTAATCAAGTGGAAAAAGGAAAACTCCCAGAGATGAAATCCCAGTCCTGGTGAAAGCTATGGCAAAATTCCCATGGAAATCAGTGGCTACATGTATCTTCTTAGGACATTATCTCAAGTCTGAATTGCCGTTTGAATACTGACTTCCTGATTTATGCAGTGGGTTTGACTTGGAATAAACTAATTTATTGCCCTTTCCGCAGTAGCTTGAGCATTGAAGGGGCTGGCTCACATGGGAGCCGTTCCCCTAGGGGTGGTGTAGTGGGATCCAGATGGCTTGGGTGAGACTGTCCATGCTCTGGGAGACTTTGTGGTTTCATGGCTCCCTTTGCTCTTTGCATACCCTCCACCACTTGCTTCTATCATCCTACTACAAAAAAATTTACCTGCTCTAGTCTGCAAAGGAGTCCTGCTATTTCTGGACTGCTGCCTACAAGAACAACTTGGGATGCTGAGGAAAACCGAATCCTTGTGAAAGAACAAAACTGGGTCCTTTGTGGAAAAATGATGTGACTCTCAATTGGAAGGCTGTGGATCCAGATCAATTATCCTAGCAAAGGGGAATAACTCTAACCTAAATACAAAAAGGAGTCTGTCATGGTGAGATACAAAAGTATGGGATTAGGTGTCAGGCTCGAGATTGGTCTTGATGAAGTATAGTGTTGACAAGCCAATAATGAGCTAAGGCCCATGGTGAGGCCACAACAAGCTGGGGCCACTTGGCTTGGCTAACTGAAGTCCAAATGCTGGCACCACTGCTGGAGGCAGGACAAGCGTAGTCAAAAGGAGCAGGATTTCTTTCTTGATTTGCAAATAGAGTATCACAGTTCATACGTGCCGTGTGCGGGTGTGAGGCAGTGTGTGCTAATGCACATGCCTTGCCTTGGCTTTAAATGGTCTCCGACTATAAAAGTTAATAGCTTTGATGCAGCATTCCTAAAAGGAAGTGTTTGTCAATTTTGCTGTAAGTGTTTGAGCGCAACAGTCTTAATTCCATGTGTCAGATAAAAGAAAATAATGTTGGCTTATATTTATGATTTATCACTTCTATCTTAGCACTAGAGATGTTTGGAGAGCAAACTCACTCTTCAGTTTGTGTTTTGCTTTGCTTTGTTTTTGCATCCATCTAAGCCTTGCCAGGCAAATTCGTAATGCATCTATACCAGTGTCAAATCTGCTGGGGAATAAGTAGGAAGACACATCTGGAGTGCACTGAGGTGGTATTTTTGATAAGTCACAGCTTATGTGACTTAAGGGGAGGGCAGAGATTTGAAGATAGGCAAGAAGTGATGACAAGTTCGTGATGGATAGCTGAGGCCCATGCTACTGCATAGGTCAAGGAGAGCCATGCTGCCACACCCAGGGGAGCACTGATGCCTGCTATTTCACGTGGCCCTTGGGCATATTCAGGATTCTTGAGCTGAGATTGGAAAAAGGATGAGCCTGGACCCTCAAGCAACTAACAGAACCACAGAAAAGCAAAGAAACTTGTAGTGAATAAAGAAAAGACCAGAATGCAAGCTATTTGTTCCACAGTAAAAGGGGTCAGATCTTCTCAGGAATTTGGGTGCTTAAGTGTCTTTGTTTAGGATCCTGCCCGAAATGCATTGGATAACCTGGGCCAATATTGGTGGAGAGGTGTCTCTTACACCTACAGGTTGGTTACCAACTCTCCAGTAGCACAAAAACAAACAGAAGAACTGGATGTACCATCTTGGTAATTCTACCATCTGGTCATGAATGCTTTTCGAGATTGTTATACACATGGGGCCAAAGTGGGCAGAAAACTGGGTTAATCTCAGTTGTTCCAAAACATGCTACCTGGTGATTTAGAATGGCTGCTGAAATGTTTGTGTTAGGCTCTTGCTTTTATAGTAGTGCTGTGCAATACAGAGAATGAACAGCTTTGTGGAGATAACGTTGGCTTCCCCCATGTGGGATGCTCTCTCCCCTTTCTTTTTGGCCTTGGTAAGCGCACACCAAAGATTTTCCACTTCTCCTGTTTCAAAGGGAACCTCCACGCACTCACGAGTACCAATAACTATTTCCTCTGGTCTTCACAAACTGTTATGGGCTCAAACACCTTCCCTGCACTCTTTGGGAGAAGAGGCAGATAATACAGGGAGCGGTAGAGCAACACTGATTCTTGGGACTAACAGTAAAGGTACCCAGTTAAAGGACTTAGCGGGGGGCCTCAGATTTGCTTGCAGAGTTCTGTGTGTCTTTTCTCACAATCAAAGCAACCGTGAGAAATTGTGGTTTTCAATTCATTTTTTGCATATGGGAAAGAGGATGGCTTTGTGCAATAGCTGTTTAAAAATACTTCAAAAGAACTTGAATCAGTCCATGGCTGCACTATATACAAATTAAAATAATTGATTTTTGGCAGCCTTTTAGGAGATCTATAAATTAAAAGGATCACGTTTCTGATACATTTTGGGGGACTTTATTTTATGTTGACTTTCAGAGTGCCCTCCCTCCCAGAGCTGGAAGTCAGCCACCAAACCAGAGGGAGATTCTCACTTTCATTTGCTCTGCCCTCCTGTCATAGGAGTCACTGGGTCTCCTTCAGGAGCGCCCGTGGTCACGGTGGGTCCTGGACCCATGCCAGCTCTGCACCCTTCCCTTTCATTTCTGCTTTGAGAACTTTACAAAGAGAAATAGAAACCACCCCAAACCCAACAAGAACCACCCCTCTGGGGAGTTAGTTTCTCTCCCTTTTTCTCCATCAGTAGAAACTGATACCATCACCCGTTTGTGCTGCACCTGGGCTGTCCCCATTCTGTGTGCTGATGGCAATGGGTTCAGCTCTATCTGTGATGACCTAAAAATAGCACTCAATTAACATTGCATTTCAAGAATTGGAAAATTTCCCAGAAGTCCATTCTTTTTTTCTTTTTCTGTTTCATTACATTTTACAGTAATAATACACAAGCCTGTAGAAAACATGACAGGTAATGAAAAAATGTAATTAATATAAGCAGTGTAAAGCATTTTTTTTCCCTCTGTTGTCCTTGCAGAAAATTACTGCTTTAAACTGAGCAGGATGTGAAAATGCATAAAGCAAACAGTAATATCTGTGGTTTGTAAATATCTTATGCAAAATAGTTAAGTCAACTGCTGTTTATTTTTCTTACTTTGTGTCACAAGCTCTTACTTTCTTTTGTTCGTTACTTTTTCCATTTGTTCTCTTTTGGGGGGCTTGCTCTCTTAAGGAAGCCACTGGCTTAACTATATTTTTTTCTGCTACAGCTAATTCAATCAAACATATGGGACAGGCTATTCCATTTCTTCTTACCATCTCCTCCTGTTTGCTGGCTCTGAAAGGCAACATATACTGCAAAAGCGTAGTGAGCCAGGCCCTCACTATACTGAGGATCTGCTCTCATTGTTTTGGGCTTAAAAAAAAAGGAAAGCACCCTTTTATCCTACAAACAAACAAGTAATTATCCCAAATCCTGCAACAGCTTTATGACAAACTGCAGCATTCCTGACTGTTACTGTAGGATTCTGCAGTGTTTTTACAAGGCTGCCTGGTCACAATTCTGGAATGGGCTGTGAGCAATATGCAGTCAACGTTAACTAGGATGGCATGGTATATGCCAGCTCTCCTTGGGATATTTCTCTCTGGTTATCTGTAGAACTTGTAATACCCAGCGATATCTGAAGGTCACAGCAGAGTTTCTGAGCTGAAATACAAAACAGCATTCCAAACACATCTTCTGTGGCCAGACAAGAAAGTGCTTATGGTTTATTCTCCCTCCCCCCTCTCCGCAGCTGACATCCAGCATTAGTTATTGTTTATTTTTGTCTTGTTCCTGGTTCTAAAGGTTTCCCTTATGGCCCTGGTTTATGTGAACTTTCAGATATCACTCGGGGCTTCTCTGCCTCATCCCCTCTGATGTAGCCAGTTCCCCTGTGAAGGTAGGTTTCCCCAGCTGAAGATCTGTGCCTCTCTCCTGTGGCATTCTGTGCAGCCATTTGGAGTCCCAGATGTAGGAAATGAAATAATCCACGCTCATACAGTCATGAAAGTGCCCATCTGGCACACAGGAACATCACGCATTGGAAGCACACAAGCGTGAGCTCACTTTTGTTATGGCATTTCATAAACAGAGATGCAGCGAGCCAGCAAGTAAGGTCCTTTGGATAATAACAATCGTTTCCACCACACGTTGTGTTTAAAAAATAGGGAAAGAAAAAATCAAGACAAACTGGAAAGATTTGCTCTGAGGCTTCTGAGGAGAAATTTCTACTTATAAATGTTTTTTCCCAGTGGCCTGCTGTACTTACATCTCTCTGGCTTTCTCCCACTCTCTATGTAGATGTAAGACAATGGTGACAGTTGAAATGTAGCCAGTTAACTCTTAGTTAGCTCTGAAAGCTCTTCTTCCTCACTGTTCAGTTAAAGAAAGGAAATATTAGATCATACTTACAAAAGTGAGTTCTATAAAAACAAATTGCATGTTACTGCTTTCTTATCACTACATAAAACTCACAGAAACAGTCTAATAAATGACCTCACCACTCAATTTTGAAGTATACAAATTAAAGACAGCAACAGATAAGCCAAGAGAGATTAATGTACAGTGTGTGCGCCTGTATGTGTGTGTTTGCATGCCTCTATGAGGATATACCCATATGCTGTTGACATTCAACCTCTGGAATTATAATTAGGGGAAAAGGCAGATGTGTAAATTCATCTTGCTGGGCAGCGTATATCTGTTGCACTAGTCCCTGATTAATTCAGGACTTGAACACTATTTACTCCAAAACACAAGGTTTCTGTTGGGATATGTTGGCTAATAAAGGGGTGGAATATGAGGAAACAATGAACAGCCTGAAATGATGGACTAAGTTCAATACCAGTAAGTAAAAAGCAAGGTTATTTATATTATTTTAGCTTTGTAAAGTAATTGAAAAAAGACACCCTAGGCATTTTGTTGGATGTCATTGCATGCTGTAAAGAAATCTTGGGATGTATTAAACTTCTCAAAAAAACCACCATTAGCCCTTCTGACAGTGCTGGATCTTCAGAGGGATTGCTCCTCAAAGGGGTGAGATTTTTAAGGTCAGGAAAGAGCAGAGAGAGGTGTCAGGTCTCCTGAACCATTGCTGGAAAACCATGCCCATTCTAAAGTGGGGGCCTGGGCGTGCCAGGGGCAGGGGCATGCCGCTCCATGGTTTATGAACATTATAAATTATGGATAATAGTAAAAGAAAACAGTCTCTGCATTTTACACGAGCCATTTTTGTATTGTATTTGGCAAACAATATCTGGTCCAGTATATTTTAAATACTAAGTGCTAAGTTGGGAAAACAATGAGATGTTTGTAAATATGATAGACCATTACAATATACTGCTTCTCATTTGAAAAGTCATTTGTGCAAGAAATGATTATTGACCCATGATATGTAAATGATTGAAATGCAGAAATTAATATTTGGGTCAACTCATGTATTTTTCAACCATGAAATGAAAAGCTCAGTATTCACATTCCGATTCATACATGAAAGCATTACAGCACTATTACTTGGCTATTGTATTAATTTATTATTGTCTTAGTTAATGATATACAGAGTTATATCTCGACTTTCAAACGAGGAAAAGGCATTGCTATACCACAATAATGTTTCAGCCCAGGTATGTCCCTTATTCTGGACTCTTCTTGTACTGGTGACAATAAGCCAAATTCACACCTGATGGAAGCAAATAAACAGCACTGCTTGCATTAAGGAGGTTTTGACCCTAATATACCTTAAATGTTGCACAGGGAGGACTGGCTCTTGCATTGCAGCTCCTCTGTTCCCACTGGGCTTGATTCTCATCTCCTTCACGTGAGTTTTACACCAGTGTGATGCTCCTTATTTACTGCAATTAATCCAGAAATATAAATCAGCACAGGATCAGTGCATTTAGTACTGTGAGGTAGTTGTCTTTTAGCCTCTTATTCTAAGGGGTTTTGTTTCTGCTCCCTCCCTCCTCTTTCCCTGAGCCACGGGGAAGTCAGTGGGAGTATGGGGTTTCTAACGGCACTGGTGGGAGTGCACATTTGTCCTGAGGGAGCTGCAACAAGCCCCTCAGCCCAAGGTGACTTTCGTTACAGTGCATTTAGTGCTCATGAGACATGCCAGGTTGTTAGCCCCAGAGGCTCAGGTGCTCTCTTTCTCCCTAGAAGGAGTGTCCCAAGACCTGGAGCAGCAGCTCAACCTTAGTCCATGCTATGCTCTGTCCCTGAGGTGGTGGGAAGGCAGCCCCATGACTCTGCGATGAGGTACTTCATCAGCCACTCAGTGCAAAGGTGCTCGGCTGAGGTTGTCAACAAGGGACAAGCTGTGCAAGCTAGACCTACAATGTGGTTGGCTCTTGGGCTATTACCCGTTACATTTCAATTCCATTGGCTACCAAGCTTAGCTGGATTGAGTCTGATTTAAGGTCAAACATCCAAATAATTCATTAGTATCCCATAAACTGTGTGCTCCATCTTCATGGCTTTTTATGCAAAAGTAAACAATGCCTCATTCTTTGTGCCGTGGGGTATTGTATCACTTGATGGGTCTATCTCCTTAAAGAGATGTATAATTTAAATACAAATAAATGTATGAGTGAAACCCATGTAGAATGATATTCGTGATAGACAAAATGAATGAAGAGATGGGCAAAACAATTTAGATAATACCCGAAAGCAAAGCATCACAGATAAATCAGGATTAACCCATGAAGCGTGATGTGTTTCATGAAATGACTTTGGTATAGCCTAAAAACTACAATGACTTAAATGAATTAAGCGGGACAGTATCACATCAAGGTTGCTCCAGTGTTCATACCTGTTACACACATATTGGGTCATGCCTATGAGAATTGACCTGATTTTTTTTTTTTAGTTAAAATTACATATATATTATATTTGCATATATTTTAAAGATAAAACATTTTAAAAATTTGTTTTGCATAAAAAAATTTTATATTTCAGATACAAGTTATTTTAAGCAGCTTTACATGGCAATAGACCCAGCTCTACATGGCTTGCAAGACAAGGAAGTCCCAGTATAAGAGCACGTTTGGGTGGTGAAGAACAAATGAGGCTACCCCAGCACTATATAAAATTGTGATGGAGATGAAGCAGAGGTAGTGGTGGTATTCAGTGACATAGCCACTGCCATCATGGTGTGATCAGGAACTGCCCACACTGGCCAGCTGTATGGGAGGGGTGACATCCTCTTCGTCCTGCGCAATTAATCAATCATCCTCCGGTTTTCTTAGCCTCTGGTGCAAAAGGCAGACCCAGATGACTAATTCTGGCAATAGAGGCCCTACTTGTCAACGAAACCTCCCCTTGATAGAGGCGTGATTTGGTTTTCATTTTCTTGCTGCCCATTCATTTTTTTGAGGCTAATGGCTGACATGAATCATTGTGTTAGGAGGGAGAAGCATGATTTGTACTAGCAGCCTAAAAAAGATGGCATGTCCACCAGGGATGGCAGGAACAGAGGGTGCAGTTTCTTGATGCTTTGACCACAGGGGAAGAGAAGGATTGACAGAGCCTCTCCCTCAAAACCCAGTGCCTTCCCCCTGCTCCTTTGGAGGGCAGCATCAGCTGAGAGCACAGCCAAGGTGTAAGCGGAAGAACATGTGCTATTTTGCAATGGATTCATGTGGGAGTCTCAAACCGACAAGGTGATGATTACTGTGGCCCCAACCAAGCACAGCCTTTGTTTAACTTTACTAGTATGAGTAAGCTAATTGGCGTCACTGGGCCTGTATGTGTGCTTAAAAGTTATGGCTGCGTTAAAATGCTTTGGTGGGTCAGGGAATAATGGGTGTTTAGCACCTTGCAGGACACAGCCCTGGGAGCAAGCCTTGCCGTGACCTTCTGCAAAGTAGGGGGGTGTGCTCTGAGGGCCTGATTTTGCTCAGCCTGTGGTTGCACTGCCCCACGCGCTCCACAGCTGCATAATGCTGGGGATTGTCTAAATCATGAAACAACATGTTGTACCAGGGCGGCCAAAAACAACAATAAAATTAGCAGGAGCCAGTCCAGCTGACTATGAGAAGCTGCAGAGTTTCAAAATTAATCTTAAATTTACCTCTAACCCTGAAAACAAAACTAATTGCAGAATGTAAGGCTCCCTGAACATGTTAGGGAACTTGGTGGGAATACCTCAGAAAAAACACAAACACTTTAGATAAAGCCCCCATTTTAATTGTATCAATTCTGCCAATTAATGATAATGGAAGAGCAGTCCAATTAGCTAAATAGCTAATAGTTTTATCAAGCAGAGGCTGGCAATTTAAAGCAAACAAATTCTTTCTAATTTTATCCCCTTGCACACCAAGATGTTTAAAGGATAATGGGGGATCCAATAAAGGATATTGCTCAAATAGAGCTACATTTAAATCGCCTAATGGCTTTAAGAGTTTTACCCCAATTAACAAAGAAGAAACATGAACATTCAGTGACTTCCAGCATAATATCTAAAAATCTTCATTAAAAAAATAACATTCTCCAGCTAAGGGCAGAATGGAAAACATCACTGACTTTTACCTTAAAAACACTGATTTCTCCCAAAACAAAGGCTCCTCTGTAACAGCAAAAGTATCAGAGAAAAAGGACTCTCCTGCCTAAGCTCCAGTATATAAATCATCTTCAAACTATGGTCATTAGTTTTAACATAACTGTGGATTTGAATAAAGGAGATTGACCTATCTAACATATTTAAGACCAAATCCTACTGCTACCTAAATCTGAAATAAGTTAAGGCTATTGAAGAGAATCAAAAGCCTTTTCAAAATCAATAGCCAGAACAAATTCCTCATGATCATAATTTTGAGGATAAAAAATCCATTAAAGTGATGTCTTTGATTGCTATTAATGAAGCAATCTGGAATAAATCCAGAGTGATCCATATGGATAATCGAATCTCTCATTTTCTCACATTTTACAGGGCTCAGATTTGGGGCCTGATTTAACGACAGTGATGGGCAAAAGGCTCCTTTCTGTTTGACACTGGGCTGCCCAGCCTGGACGGTGGATGGCACAGTCTCTAAAGGGAGCTACACAAGCAATGCACTCGATGCTCAGAGAAAGAGGAGCTCAAATAAATCAGCTTCCAGCCTCCACCACAGATCCCCAAATACCTCTCCTTCACTGCAGGTCTTGTGGAGGTTACTGTGGGCTGCAGAAACCACCAAAGTTCTGCTAATTAACTGCCACAAACCTCCCTCCCTGATATCCCCCCCATCGCTCAGAGGTGCTTGGCACTCTCACTGCCCTGCCAGGCTCGAGCAGAGACAGGGATGTCATCCATGGGGCACAGGTGGCCTCCACAAAAGCCCCGGGTAAAACCTTTGACTGGAGCTTAGCCAATTTTTTGGGGGGGAGGTAGAAGGACTTTTTTTCACTGTTAAGCTCCTGTTTCCCCAGTTAAACAGTACGAGATTTAGGCTTCTCTCTCATTTTTTTGAAATAATGCCATGAACCCAGAGGCAATGTCCCCCCTCAGTCCTGGAGCTGTGGCCAGGTCACCTCACCCCGGGGTGGGGTGAGTGCAGAAGGGGCCCTGCTCCTCCCTGTCCCCCCCCCGCCAATGCCACCCCAGGAGCTTTACTGCTCTCCTCCTCTGCCATATTCTTGCCAGACAGGAGACTCCAGCACCTCACCCCTCAGCACCAATTTTATGGCCTCCAGATATATCCTAACCAGTCTCTTCCCACTAGCAGTCCCCCCCTTCCCTGCATGCCCTGCTGCCAGTCAGGCCACGTCCATGAGCCAGCCTGCCTTCCTCCCGCCCCTTGCCCCTGCAGCTCTTCTTCTCCCACCTGGCTGTCATCTTCCCTGGTGCCTTGGTTTCTCCTTGCAAAGCTGACCACCCCTATTCAGGTTGCCTTGGAGTGGCTGAAAAATTTGCCACTCATCCCAGCAACAGATTTTGAAAATTTCAGCAGAAAACTGTTAGTGCTAGAAAGGAATACATAGTTTCCACGTGCGACTTTGCTTTTTTGCTGCCTGTAACATCTCTCTAGGGTAAGTGCCCACCTCCTTCACCTTCCCCTGAAGTCAGAGTTGCCTGTGGTCTGGAAACTGTCACATCCTGCAAAATGCTCCTGGCCCCATGCCACAAGGCCAGGACTTGGCCCCCAGTCTCTGAGCAACACTGTTTCAGTCAGAATTCAATAAAGTACTTGTATTATATGAACCTGGTAGGAATCGATTTTTATTTGAAACCAAATTTTAGGTTTCAAGCAAGAACAAAAAAGTTAGAGAACAGGTCAATATGCTTTGTACGGGTATCGCACTAGGTCAGAAAGATTCTGAACTTTCACCTTTGTTATCACCCTAAATTATCTTTGAGTCAAATTTAATTTCACAGGTGTAACAGCTCCTTTTCCTTCTAATCTACTGACTGTACACTGAAGGCAAAAGCTCAGGGGTTTGGGGTTTTTTATATATTTTTATCCAAAGCAGATGCAAAAAGGTGTTTAGAAGGCTGATCTATATGTAAGGAAAAGTTACTAACAGAACCATCTGCCTCTCCAACAGCTGAAATTATATATAAAAGCTTTCACTCCAACTTCACAACCAACTGATAAGTCTCCTGTTGCTCCCACCCCTGCAACTCTTTTCTGCATTTAGTTGCCACTAAAACCTATGCAACTCTGAGCTGGCTTCTGCTACAAGTGCTGCTTCTACCATGTCAGCCAGCTCAATGGATCCATGTCTCCGAGGTGCCTCTTTGTAAAAGGGTGCCCTTGGGTGACCAGGGTCAATATAAATTGCTGCTTTTCTGTGACAGTACAATTAGTATAGAAGTTGTCTCCTTTCTACCCTTACTAAAAATGATGTAAACATAAAAACCTAAGACTAAGCACACTAGCTTGAACAAAAATCCAACTATTCCAATATTTTATGTCTGTTAATTACCAGTAGTGGATGTTCAGAAGTGGAAGTGTAAGAACAGGTCAAAGGCTGCAGTTTTGCCAGTGTTATGTACCCTCCCAGCAATCTGTGGTTTAGGCAATCTTGTCCAGACCTGCTGGTAGCTGGTGGGGTTACCAAAATCTTCAAGCTAGACTGGAGGCCAGTTGTTGACAATTCTTGAGAATATCTAGAGATTGGTGTTATCATTTTAGAGTACAAATAATTGTTTTCCTACTTTGTAGAGGTCTGAAATGATACCTGCAACTCATCTAAATGGATCACATTTGTTCTTCATTGCCCACAGCACTGAATAGTTTTCCTCAAATCCTTTAATGGGCTGAGTGGTGAAAGCAGACAATTTACCATGAGCTTTCTGGAACTTGTGCAGACACAGTAGCTCTGGAAACACCTGTGAAATGTTAAGAGGATTGTTAGGTAAATTGGGAGAATTCAAGGAACCTGAACTAGCACTGGTAACATCAACATTCTCTACTGGTGACGAGAGAGAATAACTATTCACTACCAACATTTGCGCTTGCAGATGGGTGTTTCTAAGCAAGAGTGCTAAGCCTTGGCATTTGTTGGATGGTTTGGAGATTGTGGGGCAGGCTCCAGGAAGCTTGCCTGTCCCAAAACAGCCCAGCCAGGTGACAATCTACAATGACCACAGAGCAGCTCCTACGTAAGCTAGACGTCTCATGTAATTTAAGGGGTATCCTTAGACAAATATTTGGCAGATTCAGTAGGGAAATTTGACCTGGAAGGTGAAGTGCCTTTCACCTGTATAGAGACAGTGCCTAAGATGGAAGGAGCAGGGAATGGGGCAGGGGTATAGGAGCACTTGGGGTGGAGTGATTCAGCCTGCTGACCCTGCCTGTCATGGCCCTGACATAGAAGAACTCTTCCACCATGAAGTAAAGCTATCAAAAGTAACAGGATTTCTTCACAGCCAGCCAGGGTAAAAGAGGGGATAGATGAAGTTTTCTTCTCTATGTCATTAAGAGTCTCTACTGACAACACTAATGGGCAACATAGCAAATCACAGTCACAGCATTTTCTTTAAACACCTCTGTCACTAGTAAGCTCGGGGACACAGACTGAAAAATACAAATGCAGTTATGAATTCCATTAGCTTTTCTGAAACCAAAGGAAATTTACCACCAGAGGAGAACAAATTCTGCTCCTAGTTACAGTGATGTAATTCCAGGAAAGCTGACAGAGTACTACTAACTCCGGTACAGGAAGAATCTGCTCCGAGCTCCTGGAATGCATGTTAGGCTGTGCTGAACAGATATAACTATCTCACTACATTGAGTAAAAGCAAGAGAGAGAGAGACTTTTTATGATGTTCTACCCATTAAAAAGAAACCCAAACACACAGCTTATTTTTATAAATAAATGTGTTACCTGAAGAATAGTTGCACACACTCATTTGCATAGGATTTGGTATACATCTGTGCTCTTCAATAGATTATTCCAAACCTTGAGTATTTCATATAATTAATGTCAATATGCTTGGCTTATTTGTTATAAAAGAAAAGCATTTCTAATTAGCCTTTTGATGTGTAAAACTTCAGTATTTCTCCCTAGTGTTTTCCAAAGCAGGTTCCTTTTTTTACACTCCCACACAGAGAGAGAGTGTGAGGCTTATGCACCATGTAAGTCTTATTCTGAAGATAGTTTAAATTGCATGTATGTGATAACTAGGCCTTGAGCTGGCCCTCAACATGGGGTGAGGTTCACCTACTACGAGCAATGTCAGAAGTCCACGAAGTATAAACTAGCCTTGTGACAAGTCAAACATTCCAATTTTCCGTTAAATTCAACCAACACTTTGCATATTTCCATTTATTATAGTGACACATACAGTCTACTTTTCAACCAAAGCAAACCCTACTTGCCTTCGCTGAACCTCTGGAGAGTCTGGGAAGAACAAAACCTTCACAGCAGTGACATTCAGAGGCTTATCACAACATGCCAGAGACACAAGTAAATCTCAAGCAGTAAAAGAGAGTACAACGCTGGTGAGCTGCCCAGATGTAGCAATACAGAAGGTCAAGGTGAGAACTTTTTTGTACCAGTCAAGCCTGCAGAAAGGCCAGACAAATTAAGAAGTTTTTGCCGAGTCAAAGGATTGGTCCTATCAGCAGCAAATAACAGGAGGGTGGAAAGCTGAGCGTACAGACTCCCGTCTCTTACCACTTACCCTTCTTTTTCTTGGGAGAAACTCAGCACTGAATTTATGTTTAAGTAAAACCATGGTACAAGACTGACCAGATGCCTGTTGGAAGCAATGGGAATATTTTCCCTTTACTTTGGATCTTGGATTAAGCATTAAATGAGATCAGAGCTAGACCTGATCTGTGGAGGCACACAGGAAAAGAAATTGTGCTTCTCTATTAAATTGGACAAGCAAAGTGCTTTACTGAGCACTGAAAGAAGACGTAGGATTCCATGACAAGCTCAGGTTGTTTTTCTTTCCCATGTAGCTCTCATTTAACACAAAGAAGCTTATTTTCCATATCATGGGGCCCTTGATCCTGAGCAATAAATATAGTATCTTCCCCAGAAGCATGACGGCCCTGCTTTATAGCCTTGGCCTTGTGGGTTGATTAGTTAATTCAAACAAGAATAGCAAATTCCTAAAACTTTGGCCAAATTAACATCTTTTTGGCTGCTGCAATGAGCCAATATTGAGCCAATACTACTGGAAGCAGTAGTCAAGTCTTTGATGATTTATTTAGTAGGAGTCATCTAGTAGCTAATTGTCTGCAATTTTTAACCTCGTTCATGTGCACTGCTGATTCTTCTTCCAGCATCTGCAGTTTTCTCCTTAAGCTTTCTTACATCTCTGCATGTAACATTTCCAGCCGGCAGTTCAACTTTATCACAAATATTTTTATGAACTTGCCAAACCACATCCAAGATCTTCAGACTCAAAAGTAAAAGATAAAATCATTCTTAGAGGGCACCTCACCCTTCTCCACCCAGGCACATGAAAAAAACCCAGCTTTAGGCTTCAACATTTATAATGAGTCACAGCTTAGGGGTTTTGGTTTTTTGGTGTTGGAATTTTCATCTTTCCATTCTTCTCCTGGATTTTTCACTGTCGATCCATATCAAAAGAGAGAAAATACTGGTGAGCCATGTAAAAGAACCATCCACCTTTTCTGTCTCTACTGCAGATCTTACCACCTCTGTAGTGCTGGCCCCAGTGAAGTGTATGCTTGTCAGTCACTGCAGATGTACCATAGGAAGAATGAGTGATGACTAGGCAGGGAGGTTTTGGCCGGGAGTGCAGGAGACTTTTGTACCATATTGGCAGTAAGTCTTAGCAGAGATCAGAGTTAACTAAAATGCTCAAGACATTTGATGGCTGTAACCTAGATCTTCCTGGGTAGGTTCAAAGAAGAATCTGATTCACTGTGTGGTTCTGTTTCCACCATGGTCTAAGGATGGTCCTGATGTCTGTTAAGTCATAAAAATATAACAGTTCTAGTCAGATTTCTGGTTAATCTCATGTGATTCTTCATGAGATAAAAGTTCTTCCTGTTCATTTTCTGCATTCAGTTATTCTGGTGCATGATTCAGCAATTGTCACATGTCCGTTTTGGGGTGGCTTCATGCCATGAGTGGATGAAGGGCTCTTTATGCCTGGTTTTTGTCTCCTATTTGTATGTTTATGAAGAAGCCTGGGTCGCTTGGGAGATGGAATATACTCTATTTGGACAATACTATCACCATCATCTACTATGATCCATGCCTGCAGGAAGATATTTTTAAAAAGCATAAGTTATATTTTGCTAATGTAGCCATTGTTTAAATGCAAGATATAATTATGAGCACCCACCCAGGGCTGTATGTTGTTGTGTATTTTATAATACTACATCTAGATGAGTGTTGGCATTCTACCTACATATTTAACCACACCCTGGAATGCTGGTATTACACAATTACACACATCCTGTTGACTAATTACATAATAATTAGTATTTTTAATATTCAAAGATGCACTCAAATTGGTTATGCAAGATTTTATGTCACTGCAAATTAAAAAGAAAACATAACAAATATATGTAGTGAACAATGCTGTTCAGATAGCTTACTGAGCATAGACTTATCTCCCAGCAGACAGCACATAATACTTCATACTTCATACATTTTAAACACGCTTGGCAGACCCTCCCTTCCCCACTGTTACTCTGGGTTACACCTGCTTTATAAAACTGTTAAAGTAATTTTGTATTCAACACAGTTAGAATTTCTGTAGTCTGCCTACTTCTGAGTTATGATCACTTATCATGACCAGAGATAATTTTTGGCTGAAAAAGCACTGTGACATGCCTGGGAAAGGAAGATTGTTCTTTACAATGGCAATTCTGGAAGGAATCTGGAAAATGCACTTTAAGTTAGCAATTACCTACAAAAATATCCCAAATACTGTTGTTTTAAGAAAGCGCTACTGATGAGCCTGAGTCGCTTGGATTTGGAACAGATTTTCCACAAGCTTGAGTAGAGTGTCTTCATCTGGGCTCTTGGTACTCATGACGGAGATGGGAGGCCCAATGCAAAGTCTGGCTCACCATTTGGATTTGGGGGCTTTAAGATCACAGACTTTTTGTTGCAACCATGTCTTACATGTACTTAAAAAATTGTTTATGTAACATAACTTCTAAACTTGTTGTTAATCTTAATTCAGTCAAAATTCACAGAAGAAGGCACAGAGGCTGAGCCCTGGGTCTTGCCCAGGGCATAGTTTTATTAGCTGCTACACACCAAGTGGATTGTATATGAGGTTTCAATGGTGTTTCTGGCCTGCCATTGTTAGTTTCCCTGGAGTCCCCAGTTGTGCACATAGACCTTTATGATGGAAAAGATGGAAAATATGGACTGTGTTCCCACGTCCAACTATGTGTTTGTTGGGCAACAGTAAAGAGCAACAAACATTTTGCACGTTAACTTCATTTTTTTTCTCTTAATGAATTTGATTTTTAACTTTTCAGTTACTGTGGTGGCAAGCGATTTTCAAGGCCTTGAGAACAAATCACTGCCCAGGAGTTTCTTATTGGACTGCTTCTCTTTTCGTGGGGCAAGAGGTTATAGTGCAAGACCAGCTTCTTTACTGAAGAGCAACTTTTTGCTGCCCTAGTAAGTTAACTATTGGCATTTCAGTCTAAACATTTGCCCCTGCCAGGCAGTTATTTTTTGGTGAACCAACACCTCTATGAAAGCAAACTGAGGCTGTTTGGAAGGAGCACGATGTGAGACTGCTGAAGTAAACAATACTGCTGAGTTCAGGGACACATGCACGGTAGTTTCACAACTGCCCCCTCCCCAAAGCCTCAGCAACCCCTTTTCTCTACCCCAAATATCAGCAATAAAGTCAGTACAGTAGTGCACTCCTCTGGATCTGGAAGACACTTAAAAAGAGGCCAGCTTTTCTGAATTTGTAACTGGGGCTTCTGTTACTTCCAAAGGCTCTTCTTTTATGTTCACTGCTTTCTTACCTGGTGTGCTTCACCCATGACTCTGGCAGACAAGAAATTTCTGAGGGACAGGGCAACCATCCTCACCTGTATACCTTGGTCACCACTGGCAAGCACGCAGCAACCTGATTTCACATTGAGAGCCAGTGTTTCTTCTGAGAGCAGTTGCCTGAGAAACTGTTCTTCAAACATGAAGCCCCAGTTGACATGACTGGTCAAATCCCTTCTTTCCTAAAGGAAAACAAAGCCGCAATGAACTTACGCACTTTGCTATTTCCCCCCCAACAGAAATGCTGTAGCTCATTTGCATATATGATGAACAGTATTTCATTATTGAAAATAATCCAAAACAAAAAATTGCACCTGGCCGACAACACAAGACCAACTTGCTTCCTGATGTGATTTTAAATGGCTGAGATATTAAAACACTGAAAAACGGGGTTTATAATGGAAATACTGACAGACTATTAACTATAGCGATGCTGCTCTAATAAATGGAATAGCCTGTCGTAATCTCTAGTTCATAAATATGCAAATACAAGGCAGAGGATTTGCTCCAAAGGATGTCTCTATAATTTTAACTGACCTTTACTGATACTAAATGAGCCTGTTGCTTCTGGTTTTGAGCATTAAATAGAAAGTACAGGAATCCTGTCTCTCTGCATTTAAGGCCCACTCTGGCTCCCATCAGCACCAATGGCAAAATCCTCACTACATTCAACAAGAAAAAATCTGGCCCTAGAACATCTAGAATTTGAGATGTCTGGCATTAAACTGAACTCTTGACTGTACTCAATTTTAATTCTGTTCTCATCTGTGTTAATTATTATTATATTAATTCTTCTGTTTGGGAGAAATTAATCACACATTCGCCCCATGTGTCAAAGAGCTTGACCTGCCAAAAGGCACTCACTTGTTCAGTGATAAACAGGCCATCAACACAATGATATAAATGTTGAATTTTAGCCAGTTTCCTGTTCTGGACCAAATGGAGGTAAATCCACTGACTTAATATTTAATAACCTAAATGTAATTTCTTTTTTGTGCCTCGCATTGCACAGTGAAGAATTGGATGGCTAGCAGTTTTGCAGATTCCCAACCCCTAATTATTTTAAGCTATTCATCCTGGTATCTGTCCATTGATGCTCAGCCAAATTGCCAGCAGGGGAGAGATCTGTCCAATCCAGGAGCTAAATGAGTCACTGAGAGTCAATCTGTTTTTTTCCCTTGCTGCTGGGATTTCCTTGGGTCCTGGCCTCTCTCTGCTCCAATCACACACACACAGCTCCAGGCGTGGGTCCTCTTTGGCTTCAGCTGCCTCCTGTCTCCCCATGTCTGCTCTGCTCATCACAGCTGTTGATGGGTTCTCGCTGGCTGGCCACAGAAGACCAATACTTCCATCACACTGCTCTTACTGCTCTTGCTCTGAAGGAAAATGAAGACGTCTTGGCCTTGTTGAATTTGCTGCTGAAGTAATACATCAGGTATCTAGATGGAAAGCAAATCACACGAATAAATGTGTCATCTGGGTTAGATACTAATTTATTTGCCTTAAGTTCTGGGAACAATATTTGCACTTTTTCCAGAGAACTCGGTTAAGTTCCATAGAAACTGAATACTAATATGATTTCTGCAGCATGGAAAACAAATATGAAACAGAGAAAAAATAGACTCATCAAAAATATTAGCTGCTCAGTATTAAAATATCTGACAATGCCACAAATACAATTTATAAACAGGAACATTTAGAGCCTAACTATTCACTAAAAAGCAAATTCCTTGCTTCCTCCCTTTTAGGGTCAGGATTCAATTACACAAAAATATGCAGCAGTCTTAAGGACTGCATGTAAGATTAAGATAACTGGTATTTCATGGTAAATGATTAAATTAGCTGACACAGTTTTGTCCTGAACTTTGCCATTAAAACTGACATTTTTGTGCCACGCACATTGTAGGCTGCTGGTAATCTAAACTGCCTTTCTTCTTTCAAAGACTTTAAATAGCTGAAGAACTCTTGTTCTTTACTCTATTTGAAAATGTGTGGAAAATGTATCTACATCACAACAAGATGAACTAAGCACAGGACTTTTTTTTTCCCCATCTACCTTACAAATACCTTACAAATACCTTAAGAAAACAGCAAGGAAGTTCCATTGCCCAGATTCAGCTCTGCAACATGTGCTTTAATCAAATCATTTATGTGACTCCACAGAGATGAGAACATGTCCTCCTCAAGGTGAGTAAAAATAAAGACATGACAGAAGCTTCTTACTAAAAGTTTAATTATTCCTAGTATACAATTCTAAACCACTCTATGTTTATTCCTCTTCTTTTCAGGCTTGCTTTTTTATGATGGCAGGGAGTTACTGGAATAATTTTGATAGGAAACAGAGTTAGGACTGGATGGATGAAATGTTGTCTGAGCTGGTGTTGTAGTCACTGCCCTTCAGTTGGGCTAGCTGGGAAGGAGCAACTCAACTCTTCTGTGAAGATACTCGGCCTTCAAAGCAAAGTGCAGGCACGTGTCATTGCATACAGCAAAGGCAAGGCCAGTCTGATCAGAGACTTGAACTATGAGAGAAGCGTATCTTCTGAGTATTGCACTGAGAGACCACCAGAGCTGGGTGGGAAGAAATGCCACAGAAGCACTGCAGAAATGAAGAAAGGTGGCAGGACATGCAGACAGTGCATCCCTACGAAAGGCCAAGTGTGAGCATAAGGAATGGGCTCTGGCTGAAAGAGGTCTCACAGGCAATGGGGTAAAATTCTGCTGTTCTTCTAGTTGTTTGACTTGTCTTGTGGTCAGAAAAACAGATCTTTGTCCTTTTTTTGTAAATACATAGAGTTACATAAAAGTAGTATGTGACTCTCACCAACAATTTCTCCTCATAATTAGAATAACCTAGAGTATCTCAAATTTTTAGCTAGCCACAAACTTCAAAAGAAGTAGCTCTAACAATACAAAAGCACAGGGACTGCAATACTGGTCCAGAACAGTAGTCCAGCATGTCCAGTCTTTCACAGTCAGGAGCCTCACACACTTGTGAAAATGATGCAATAGGAATGACAATTATTATTATAGAATAATCTACCTGAATGGGACACTTAATTCCCCACTCACAGGCTCTGAAAGTTTAAGCTTTATGAGGAAGTCATGCATGCATCATATTGTACTTCTTTCTGTGCACTGGCACAGAGATAAAAAAAGTCTCTAAACACTGACTATGCAATTTGGAGGGGTAAAGACGTGTCTCTGTACTTCAGCTTTTAGTAACCAAGGTCTCTGTGCAAACAGGTAGTGGAAGATCAACAGACACCGAAGAAATTGTGGTTTTTATTCTAGCAGAGAATGTAGCCCTTTACTCTTAGCACAGACTTATCAGAGGTGTGTGCATAACAGGAATACTATGGCAAAGTTTCTGGACTCCTTGTTAGCCATAAACAGTTGAGCAAGACTTTGGACTCTTTTTCACATCTTGGACCTTCTATCAGTTCTAATAAAGAAGAAGAAATGTAGCTTTTTACACAGCACCTTCCCCAGGAGTTAAAAATTGCAGTTATACAACACTCACACAGTCACACTACTAATATCAAAGGATGACTTTCAGTGAAAAGAAATGTCCACGAAGACAGTTTCATTGTTTGAGAACTCATGCAAATGCTGAACAATGAAACTCAATCTGATTATCAAAAAATCAAACCTGTATGACCATCTCACAAACTGTGTTACTAAATTAAAACTTCTCGTCTCTCTACATAATTCCTTGGCTTTTATATATTGTGCAAAAGATATAGCTACTTTTACTTCTCTTTGTACGTTTTAAACTTTGAAAACCTTTCACAGCAGAGGTTATATGAATCATCTAGCTTTTCCTATTCCAAAATGTTTCACTGATCATTCATTATTAACTGAGTAAAATGAAGATAGCTATGATAAATTTTGATCTATCTCAAAGTATTAGAAAGGATATGAAAACATCTTGTTCATACTACTAACTTTTAGATGACATATGAATGTACAACCCCAGTTTTTTCACTGTCACATACAATAAGGCTCTTAATAACCCAATCACTTATTACATTTTTTCCCATTCCTAGGCACTAATAGTTTCAGCCTGGTCTGCCATTTAGCAGAAACGCATTCAAACAATATAACCATGAAAGGACTGGACGTTGGTGACAGGAAGCCTGTCGATGGCAGAGACTAGGATCCTAACTAATGTCTATGGTTTTTTCTAACTAATGTATGTTCTCTAAACAGTTCTACATACATATATGTCTTGATGTGAATGTTCTGGAAAGAGAATAAGAAGTCCATGGCTGCTCTTAGATCTGGGAGTGACGTTTTTCAACACATCTCAGTAACTGGTGTTCTTTTACTAAATATACTGCAATGTAACTGCACACAAAACTGGAAAATACCATGAGAAAACAAACCTTATCAAGTGGCTCAACACAGGAATGAAACACAACCTAGAGAGGAACCATGCTAATCCAGAAGAAAGAAGGAACTGGCTCATTTTATTGAGTTGAGATCCTGGATACATCTTGCTGCTTGTCATTTGGCTATCCAGACAGAAGGACTAGACTGAAGTTAGAGGGGCTGTTTGAGATGTACTCCACAACTGAACATATTTGGAAAAAGCCATTATACTATTTACTCATTTACCTCTTAAAATGCTTTCAGTTTTGCTACAGTCCCCCTCAGCTTGGGTTCTCCAGGGTTGGAGAGGGTCAGGCCTAAGTGTAAGGGAAGCAGACAGGGACAGAAGTTGTGCAAAGCTGGTCATGGACTTAATAAGGGCTTGATTCTGTACCAATGAAATCAACGGGAGTTTGGCTCATGTTTGCAACGGGAGGTGGATCAACGCTTTATGCCAGCTGTTCCCTGCTGGGTAGGGATAATCCCTTTGAAACAAAATATTTAACTTGTTCTCACTCTGTTGTTGTAAGAAGGCTTTCCATGATAATGCTTTCACGAGAATTAAAAGGTGTGTCCCATTTTTTCTTCCAAATACCCCCCATTCCTGTAGTATATATTTGCTGATCCAAAAAAAAAAAGAGAAACCTGCTATTAACCATGTGGGTTTACAAAAAACGCCATGGCAATGAGTTACCAAGTGGATCATCTGTTTGTTCTGCTGGCCATGACAGCACTTCTCCTTGCAGTTTCCTCAGCCAGAAGATGCAGCAAGGAGGCATGTTAATTCAAACAGCTGCAGCTGAGGTGGGATCCCATGGGCAGAAGTAAAATAGCTGAGGTCTCTGCAGGCAAATAAGAAGATGATAGAAAAAATAAACTGCCAACAGTCATGAAGAGAGTCATGAAGAACAGAGTGTGGGAATGGTATCAGAGAGACAGGAGCTAAGGGAGGACAGTATTAACAATAAAATCAGATCTGTGTGTCCTGCAGTCTGGATCCGAGTACAGCATTTAGTCTCAGTTGCGGTTTTCTGTTTTGTTTTTATGTTTTATAGGGGAAATGAGGTTCTGAAACATGGCTGAAGCTGCCCAGGTTGCTCTATAGATCAGCAGCACATTGTGGCTGCTTCTAGCCCCTGCACGTGTTAGTCAAGTTCAAAAACGGTGTGAAAGTTGGGTCCATTTACCCCAGCTTTCAGTTTGGTTCACTCCCTCTTGCCCCTCTGGCTGAGATCCATTTGGCTAACAGACCTGGAACATAAAGTGTGCTAAGTTTTATAAAGCAATTATTTAATTTAAAAAGTCTCTTTCATTGCCTTCTAATGAGATTTCCATAAAATACAGTCCTACACGTTGTCCTGGGAACTTTCGTTTACTCCATAAACCATGACACTTTTTGAAAAGCTCTAGAAGACTTCAAGAGAGGAAACTTCCAGACACAGAGTTGTTTGGTCTGGCAACCAGGAACTGAGCTTTCTGTAGAGTTACGTCCTCCAGAAGCAGAAAACGTATGGAATCGTTTGAGCTTAAGAGACTGTGACATTTTTATAGAATGAAAGGAGGAACTGAGAGATACAATGACAGAACCGGGAGATGCATCTGGCTGGTTGTTCCATGGAGCATTCTCCTTATAGATTTTTATGGCTTTCCTAGCCCTAATATTAAACACTTGACCTTTTTGTCAAATACTATTTTAGATTATTAGGTTGGATGATTAGTTACGAAATATACCATCTATAGTAAATAGGAAATTGTGTAGTCTGATGCTTCAGCCTCAGACCTTTCAGGTGTTGCTCCCTTGGCATTAAACGTTAGAACATTGAGTCCCCTTATATTAACTTAAGCCATTTGGTAAGCAAGAAGTGCACAGCATTTTCACACAGGGCATAAGGATTTCTGAGGCAGCACTACTAGAATGGGGATTTCTTCTTTCCCTTGCCTGATAGCTTGTATCATGTAAACATCGTGAAGTCAAGTATAACTAGAAGCCAGCTCATGCCAAACAATACAACTTAGTCTACTGCCTGCAAATAAGTGCATTTACCTTTTGCAGTTCTGTAAACCAGCACTTGCAAATGGCTCTGCCCTGTGCCTCTCTCCCCAGTGAACTCTTCCATTCATCCACTCCCCTCCTTGGTACAATGTCCCCATGTTGGAGGCAGAATTAATCGTTTGCTTTTTCACCTCTCCCTCCCAGCACCTTCATATCCCTGTTTGGGAAACCCTGCTGTAAACTTAACCCCTCCCTCCCATAAATCCCACCTCAAATATTTGGATTTAAAGGTTTGTGATTACAGACAGCGTGACCCTGAACGTGAATATTTATAATCGTTTTGGAAGACAAAAAAGATCAAAATTCTTCCTGGAACTTAAAATGGTTTTAATAGGAATGGAACAAAATGCTAGTGCAGGAACATCTATCACCCTTAGAGGATAAGCTGCATGAAGAAGAAAAAAGAGCCTTATTAGTAAACATTGTGGAGCATATTTAGAAGAGCACCCCATGGATTCCATGTAACATATTTATAGTGTACAAATTCAGCTTGGAAATAGAGAGATTTAAGATTTGGGTAACTGATTCCTCACTACCAGCAAGTGACAGAACAGCCTTATTTTTCAGCAGACTGGATCTGGTTCTGATCTCAGTCCTGAAATGTAAGACTGGTACAGCTCCAGTCATTTCGGGAGAATCATTCCTGCTTGATACCAAGGTGACAGTTGGTCTATAAGATTTAATAAAACCAGCTGCTCTAAATCCTAGCATAGATTTCCTCTTTGTTATTACAGGATGGTACTTATTAGCCAAGCAAAACCCGAGGACTCGCCCATTTATGTGAGCAGTGGATGAACAGACTAGACTGCAGGACTGGGCCTCAAATTCGCAGAGCTGTAATTATATTTTCTTTGATTATGCACTAGTGTGATGGAGGCAGCCTATGCACAAACCAGATAACACTGCTCTTCTTCCTGCAGTTTAATTTCTTGGCAATTAAAATGGGTATGTTTGAGAACAACAAGAATTAGGAAAAAACACTTAAAAGCCCAGCCCTTCTAAAATCACACAGTGTCTGAATAGTTAAGGAGCAGTGAATCTTAGCTAGGAGCACCACCATGCTCCTATAACTGTTGTACACTTTTCTCTTTAATAATAATAATACAATATTGCTGAAGCTGGAGATACTCCACTGCAGTTAAAGCATGGTTATTTAGCAAACAATTACTTCCAAAATAAACTGCTGAAAACCTGCTGTGCTCCAGCATCTGCCAGCCTGAGTTCCTCCTGTCTCCCCTTTTCCAGATGCCCTCTTTGTTGCTTACTTTTCCTCTTCGCACACGCCAGTGCAGTGACATGTGACGAGGTGAGGCTTAGGACAGTTCCTAGCCATTGCTTCCACAACTGGAAAGACCTGCAACTCCTTGCAGTCCTGAACAACAGCAGCCTGCAATGGTGGAGCTGCATCAGCCGAGAATTTGCTCCCCAGGCATCGTACAGATAGTTGCTGATCCCAGAAAGTCACAGAACAAGAAAGCCTAGTTGCAGGTACAGTAATCTCGCCTGTTAAGTGTTTCATTACAGAAGTGTGTGGTGGAAGACTTGGACATTCATTCCTTGATTACAAGGTACGTCTCTACAGCACAGGGCAACACTGAGAAAGCTTTTCTGGCCTAATCACAAGAACCAGAACATGCCTGTTTATGTCAGTGCTCTGCTCCCAGCTGCTACACCCAACTCATTGAACCCCCCTGCTTCAGCTACCTTTACACCTCAAAGAAGTCTACATCTGCCCTAGCTGGAGATCTAAACTTCTGAAATCTATAGACAAAGTAGTGCTTGATTCAAATGCCCTTTTACACATGTATCTTGATGTAAGTATAGTCAGTCTTTGGCTATGTTCAGCTCCCGTATAAGTAGTGCAGAAATAGGCATGAAGCAGGAAAAGCAGTTAACAAGAAAAGACAAAGTAAAATAGTTGTGCCGCATATAAGACCTTTAATAGTTCTTTTCATTGCTGCCACTCCAACCCTTTTGTCTAAGCTATTGACACAAAAGAGATCAAAAAAGGGTTTTTTAGAACACAGCAGGTTCATTGGCACCATTTAAGAATTTGGCTCGAGAAGTAAAATCACTGTTTACGCCACAGCTGGCCTTGGTCCATTGGTTTTGCTACATTACCAAATCTTTTTGCTAAAGAAAAAGAATTCTAATTCTATGTAATTGCAGTATTGCCTTGACCCTTGAAGTCCGTGGAGCTCTTCCAGGACTACATAAGTGCAGAGGAGAGCAAGAATGTAAAAACTGTTATGATGTTGGGACTTAAAACAGAGAGCTATATTTGCTGAAGGCTTCTGTAATGCTCTGGACCGAAGATAAAAAAGCAGTATATGCATAAACCAGTTTCAAACACATGATGAAATTTGCCATCTTACCCACTTATGTCCTAAATCAGTAATTTTCTAGTCTGTATGGTTTATCAGAGGACTTCTGGAGTAGCATTTTATTTGCATAAATTCCATTAGCTGTAACCATGAAAAGCCACTTCTAGAACAGTGTTACATTGATGAGTTTTTCCCAAATAGTGAATAAGTTAAATAATGGAAGTTAAACACAAAGTCTATAGCAGGAAGTCAGTAGCAGAGCTGCAAAGAGTATGCCAAGGATCCTGGCACCTAGATGCAGCAGGCCAGACCATGACAACTCCCCCAGCTGAAAACCACTCTAATTAGTTAGCTGTCAGTCACAAAGTAGGACATAAAGATCTTCTCAGCAGTTTGTAGACATTAACCAGTTATCTGTAGAAAATTATGTGATTCATTCTCAGAATTGGAATTAGGAAACAATTGGATTTCACTGAATCAGTCTGTGGTCCCAAATACTCCAAAGCATGCCATGCCTACTCTCCCTCTCCTTCTATCTGAAGGACTGCGTTTCTCAGTGTACCCAACAACATCTACTGACTCCCACAGGTAGCCTCAATGAAAAATCTCTCTCTTGAGAGCAAGGGAACTATTCCACATTTACAATTGACTCTAAGGAGAAATCAAAATTCAGATTCCATCTCTAGAAGACCATTTCCTAGTTACAACATTTCAGCTTTTGTTCTCATACTGCATGGTTTTCAAGCACAATTTATCAATTGTGATATATCTTATAACCTCCCATAGTCAATCAGACTTGTGGATGTCTGCCCTCTTCAATATTTCCCAAGGAGTTTAAATGGGTTTAGTTGGTATGGAACAAACACACATGGATATCTGATATAAATCATTATGGCCTTTGGCCAAAACATATGTTTTAGCTGTGGGCTTGTTTTCCTATGGCTAACCATTTTTTTCCATTACATCTAGCAGAATGGATAACACAGGCTACATTTGCTGAGAGGCAGTTTTCTTATAAACCAGGCCAAAACACAATGGCTCGGCTTCCTCAACTAGGATCTTCAGGTCTGCACTGCAACCACACATGTCCCAGGCACCATCTGCCCATCTGTGCAAATGTCAGCACAGTCACTCCACTGTAGCCAGGACGTCTTGAGAAAACAGTTAGTTATGCTGAGAAAGTCTAATCTCCTCAGTCACAAAGTTCTAACAATAATTATAACGGGTCCATAGCTCAAAAAACCAAGAACATACGTATATAAGGACAGAAAATTGACACATGGGAAGTGTAAGGTGTTATAAATATAGTTGCTGGCATGAATACAATGTGTTATATTCTGAAAAGCAAAGCATAGCAAATATGTCTTTTTAAAACACAAAAGCAAAAACTTTGCCTTTATCCACTGATGTTTCTAAGCTATTTATGCTCAGTCCAGCTCCTGTCAGCTTATCACAGGCTGCATGTTTTCATTGCAATCTACTGCACAGCATCACTCCAGCTTAGCTGGCATTTGTGTTATGAGAAAACAAGATGGATTTCACTAATTTGCTTCACTCCTACCCTACATCAATTCCTGTATGTAGAACCCCCTTTCTCTCTGTAACGTTGGTGGGATGGTAGTCGTGGGCCAACTTCAACACTTCACTCATCCAGCTCCTCCTCTGCTTAGGCACCTGTCAGCCCCCATGTTTTTGGTGCAAAATGCACCATTTTTCAGGCCTGAACATTTCACTGGAATGGTTTATGTCTTGTCCACCAATTTTCACGGCAGGGAAGGGAGAAAGTTCAGATGGCCTTACCAATAGGGCTTTATTTTGAAAAGTCTTCCAGTGGTGCATCTGGGGCCTCCAGGACACCCTCCCTGTGGTTATGTTGAAGTGGCTGAGGAAGGTGAGCTAACCAGATTCTGGACCACTTATTTTACTTCTATTATTACAGCTGAGGCAAATGACAGGCATATATAATCATTTCAATGTGGTTTTCTCATCACTGATGGCAGAAAAGAAAGAACACGAAACCTGAACAATACAAGGATATGTTTTTTAAATAAGAAGCAAAGACTTTTCAAGACTAGATGCCATATAAATCGCTATTGGCAAATCTGTATACCAACCAAAGATGTATACCAACAATACACTCCAAATAAATGGCTGGGCGTTCAAGCTAAATCTTGTCTGGCACAGTGCACGTTGGAGCTCCAGATGGACGTAAGCCTGGGGGGAAAGACATGTCTGCCTACAGAGTAGTTGTTAACACTGAAGTGAGATTTTATATCTTCTTCCCCCATTCTGCGTCTTTATCAATGGGTTCTACCCTCCCTGTTTCACACAGGGGTCACATCACTTCACCTGTTACTTTCACTGGTTGATTAAACCAACTGAGTGATTACCTGTTTGTCCCCCTGATCTATTAGGGAAGATCTCATTGCAAGACCTCTGCAGATGATCAGCTGCTCAGAATGTTCTCACTCTACAGCTCTCAGGACTAAAATTCCTAAACTACATGTAAATTTATTTTTCCAGTTCATAGTTAGATTATACGTTCTGATTAGTGACATTAGCAATTTCACAGGAAAGGTGGGAAATTTCTGTCACAATATGGTTACATGACTTCATACAAATGCACATACACACACATACATTCTTTAATACATTATTTTAACTTAATATTGCTAATTATCCCTGTACTTTGACACTGCATCCGAGTCAAACCAAAGTCCAGACATGATGTCTGCTTCCTGTTTGCTGTTACACATTGCTGCTATGGCAAAATGGTTGACAAGAGAGAAGAGAGTCTTTGATGTGTTCTGACAATCTCTGTCAAGAAGATCCCAGAAGCACGGATAAATGTTTTTTCTCTCCCAGGCCTCGCAGCTTAAAGTACCAAAGGGTTCACTGCTGTTACCCTTCTTATTCAAAACCCATATGAAACCACTAGAGGATATTGTGAAATGGCATAGGCTACAATGTCATCAATATCCTGATGACACCAAGCTCTATGTCTCCTTTTCATTGAAGCCATATGTTACAGCTTCCTCATGTCTGGCAGAGATAAGACATGGATGAAAGCCAGTTGGCTGAGGCTTTCTCTAGA
Organism: Mycteria americana; assembly: GCF_035582795.1. Taxonomy (NCBI): domain Eukaryota; kingdom Metazoa; phylum Chordata; class Aves; order Ciconiiformes; family Ciconiidae; genus Mycteria; species Mycteria americana. Next base: position 52,871,692 of record NC_134371.1, on the reverse strand, counting down.
TAAGATGAAGGTAGTGTATGGGTTTGGCAAGGGAAAAGTGTTTTGAGTTGACAAAAATCTGCTTTCAAAGTTGAGGGAGATTCCCATTGTCAAAATGCACAAGGAATTTACCACCTCCTACCTCATCCTGGAGTCCCAGATACAAAAGGGACCCAGATCCATTTGTCTCTTGCTAGACTTTACTCACTAGGTGCTCACTGGATTTCAGTTGACCAGTCTCTTGACCAGGCTAACAAGGTCAAGGCAGGCCCTACTATGTCTTTGTCATTACTTTCAGATGTTGTCTAGCCTATTCATAAAAATGTCCAGTGACAAAGACTCTACCCATTCCTGATGTACTGCAGTATGCCACCAGATTCCTAATAGAATACCAAGTATTTCTTAATGAATAACTGACGTCTTTCTTACTGCAGTTGAAGGCTATTGGTACTTACTTTCCCCCAGGAACATAAGAAAGGATTATTCTCCTTTTCTTTGGAGCAGTGTTTTTCATGTAGTTGAAAATGTACATTATCCTCTTTAAGACTCCTCTTGTTTAGGTTAGACAATCCCAGATCATTCAATCTTTCCTCACAGATCATTTTTTTTTAGACCTCTTATTATTCTTTTTGCTCTCTTCTCCAGCTGGACTGTATTTCTTGAAATGCAAGCCCCAGAAGGAGGTCATGGTAAATCAAGTGACTTTTAAAGCTTCTATTAGATATAGGTAGGCAGCAGCACTGTTTCTGCTCCAGGCCCTTCTGGCATATTTACTGGGTGGAGGATCTTTGCTTGTTATCTCTTCTGCAATATGATAGTATGCAGCTTAGCTGCACTCAGCTCCCCAAACAAAATTACGCTTAGATAGCAGACACACACATAGGTCAATGCAAACCCAATAAATTCTACACTCATTTTCCGAATTCACAGCAACATGTTGGGTAACATCAGGTTCCTCTAAGATGTCCATCCTTTTCTGCCTGCAATTCAGAGATCTCCTCTTAATTGTTGAGCCTCCCTCCCATCACATCAGCTTTCTTTGACCTTAGTCCCACCATTAAGTGGAACCTTTCTGCTATAAAGCATTCTGTCCCGATCCTCTCTCATGTCCAAAGCTGCTGATTCTTCCAAAAGCTTGAGTCTTTATTGCTCCTTTTAAAGCCTTTCCTGAGTCCTTGCAGAATTTTCCACTCTCCACTTCTCCCCCACCCCCCAAATGGAGAAGCAGGAGGAATTAATTTTCTCAGCCCATTTGACTAGATGATCATCGCGGTTAATAATCTACCACTGTCCCTTGGCTGGCTGGCATGGGACATGGCTCTGTCAGTTCTGCAATGCAGCCTTTCCACGAGCCCAGCTAGAAGCCATAAACTGGATACAGACACATGTATCCACCAGCCACCACAAGATCGCCCTTAGTCATGTTGTGCTGGCGAGGGAAATGGGTTCATCCCTTTCAGAAGCAGACTTCATCATTTGCATATGTCTCTTGTCTTTTATTTCCACAGTGCTACGCTGTCACTATGGGACTATTCTGGAAGCACAGAGGGAGCCTTCTCAGAAGCTTTGACTAATACAGGATAAGGCTGCTTACTCTATTGCAGGGAAGAGAAGAATAAAATAAAAAGGACGAATTACATGTGTTCTCCATACTTTGCATAAGCTGCCAAAAGCATGCTGGCCTGAGTACATTGATGCCTGGCTTTCTTCAAGAAAAGTGAATCAGGGACCTATTCTCTAATTTGGGCAAAGTAGCTCTGCAGGCAGAGCACTGCACTTCTTGGTAAGGCTCACCTCTGTGTCCAATAAAAACAGGGGACCGGGAGAGTCATAAACTCTTTGGCAAATAAGTAAAAGGAAGACTATATTAAATGAAGTTTATACAAGAACAGGGAGGATGACCAAACAAGATCCATGTCGGTCACTTCTTAATTACTTTATCTGCTAAAGAGACAGGCAATATTTATGTAAATTACACAGTCTCCATGTAGCACAAAGAAGTTACTGTTCTTCCTCCCTCTCCCTCAATGAAATTTATGATTCTGCAATTTATTAAATCCTTCTCTCACATGTGGAAATAAAAAAAAAATAATAATCTTCGAGACACCCCCAGAGGAGCACAAGAGGCAGCCAGCTGATGCAAACAGCATGCCAGGGTTTCATGCAGGAACTAGAAGTATTAAAAAGGGGAAGCAGATACTTTAGAAAAATTCCTGATAGTGTTGGTGTTCAGGTTAGGCTGCCCAGGGAAAGAACTAATGTGTTCTCGAGTCATTACTGGGGATTTTCGGTGACTGTAGTGCCATTCATGAAGCCGTTACCCAGATCTGTAGTGTTAACAGCCAAGATCTCATGGCTTTCTGATTAGATTTAAGGGGAATGCTGTGGGGCCCTCATGTTTCATGCCTTGGAATTACAAACTGTGCAGTGACCATCTTAGTACTTAACATATAAATGCACTTAGTATAAACAACAGCCCTAAAGAACTGCAAGCTTTATTATCTGCACATCGGAGTCTTTTTCAGTGTTTTAGGAAAAAAGCATGTAAATATGCAGACCCTGAGGTTTCCACAGAAACCTCTGGTTAAAAAAGAAATGACAACAGACTCACACTCAAGGGGAAAGGGCAGTATGGCTAAGTGCAAAGAACAGCTGGGGTATATGTAATGTTACAGTTATTTTTCAGTGCTTCCTCTAGGATGAACCGAAGACCTTGTTTTGCTGGATGCCGAATGCCCTAAAGTCCCATTACACATCTCAGGAAAGGACCTTAATGGTTTTATTGGGACCTATATCTGCACATATAACATGGCCTTTGAAGATGAAAGGATTTTTTTTTCTCTGCTTCCATTTGTTGCCTCTTGGTTGACATGTTCCTATATGGACACTCAATCCCCAGATATCTGTTGCCTAATCAGGGACATCAATAACATCCTCAATGGGAAAACTCTGGAACATCTATGAAAGTCAGAAGTGTGAGGAATAGATCTCAGATGATGCAGATGCGGTCATTGCTGTATGATCAGATAAGCAACATTGCAAGTTCATTTTTGTATGCTAAATAAAATAAAAATGTCAATATTTACACATAACCTTCAAGGCTCTTACATTTGCAGGTCTTTAGTATTCAGTGCAGACCACATTTTCTTTAGTCCGTTACCAACAGCTTGGAAATTTAGTTAGAGGATGCAACCCAAATGTTCCTCCAAATGTTGTTTCCAAATGGTCATCTTGAAAAATGCTGTTTAAAAGGATGAAACCTTTATGTGAAGATATAAGAGCCCATGCATAGAGCAATATAAACTGCAGGGAAATCATCTGAAGATTAAAACCACTAATGATAAAGATATTACTGTTAGGCATAGTTTAATTTGTTGGTAACTAAATCACCAGAGGCTTTTTACAGGCTGCTTGGAACCTGACTATTGTGTACTGCACATTCAACCTCTAAGTGTACAGTGACACAAACAAATAAAAGCGATCATAACAGTTGAAATGTAGTTAGAGACACAATTGAGAACATCTGTATTGTAAGCAGAAATAAATTAGAAATACTGAAGTGTTTTGTAGCTGTGAAACTGAGGGATAAAAAAATAACCTACAGCACCTGGATTAAGCAGTTATAAATAATGTATAAAGGAAAAATCTCATTACCCCCTGTGTAAACTCCCCCCCAATGAAATATATTTTATGAATGTTGCATCACAGTAATAAATGCAGCATTTGTTTTCCCCATAAACTTTCCATTTCATGACTATAAGATAGTTTGGATTTGGAAATAATGGCCAACGAATGTACTGTTTGCAGGATTAGTTTCCCTCAACAAGCAGCTTTGAACTGACCTTCAGTTTTTTGGGCTAAAGAGCAGAGACTTACACAGGCTTAGCAGAACTCATCTTTGTGCCTACAAAGCTGTGGCAGTGTTGTACTCTACTTGCAGCAGAACAATACTATATAAACAAATCCAATAGCACCACTAGAGAGTATTTAGACTCTGAGCCTTGAATGTTATAATTGCCTGATATCATGGAAGATTTTATGAGATTATACTTGATAAAGACTATATATGAATGTGGAAAGTTTTCCCTTTCTAAAAAGCCAGGTCTTATAGCAGAATGCTGCGCACTGCAGGATACACAGTTTCTATTTACATTAAAAAGAGCAAGTGCTGTAGAAAAAAATAGAATGCTTCCTTTCAAGTTTCTAGTTTTTCTTTGCAAATATTCACAGTTTTGTGTAAAGACGCCAGGACTGATTCCTCTCTTGTGTTAGCTTTACACTAAGTCAGCGTTGCTGAAGTACTCAACAGATTAATTCTAGATTTAGGCAGTGTGCTACTGTCAAATTGCACCATTGGCTTTTCTGTTGAAGATGCCTTGATTTCCCACATATGAAAAGGGGTCAGCTTCCTGATGATCCAGGGAAGCAATCACTGATCCCCTTGGGAGATTCTCTGAATGATCTGTACACCCGATATGCAATCACCAAGCCACAGCATGGTGAAACAGGGGTGAGAATGGGGATCGGAGGCTACAAAGGAAGTCAGCATCTAGACTCAAATTGGAACCTAACAGTTTATAAATTAAAAGGATAAGAACTTCCCACTGGCTGAGAGAGAAAAAATGTCAGAAACATAAAAACATTATAAAGTTAGGTTCGAGTCTGGAGTGCTTTCCCTTTATGATTAATGATTGGGCTCAGACAGGATGGGAAAGGCAAAGCAAAGTTCCTCTTGAACTAGCTTAAAAATGCCACAGCTGAAGAAAAAACTATAGGAACATCAATTTAAAAAAATAACAAAACAAAAAACCCTGTACTAAAATGTAAAGGTCAGGAAAGATTTGGGTGTTTTTAAATGCTGTCTTGAAGAAATTTCATAAAGGTTAAGATGTCATGTAGTTTCAGAGTTATGGGCACTGGAGGGGGGTCCTGAGTGCCAGCTATTCCTCGGGCCACTCGGTGACTGTGAGCCACAATGACAGTGGACAGCGGGAGGCTGGCGGATCAGAAGCTATCACTGTGCTATTGGGGAAAACCCGTGTCTTGCTCCCCAAAGAATGAAGAGCTGTGCGAATATTTCAGTATCTGAGATTCAGGCAGTGGATAAAATACAAAAACATGCCTTAAATAACATACACGGGTCTAATTTAAATTGCTCAGAGCAAACATATTCAGCGTTCAGGCTTTTTGACTCAGTCCACTGTGCCTGGGAGGAGCAGAGACGTGGTAGGGATGTTACTCAGAGCCCGAGGAGCTCCTGACGGCAGCCTCCCATGTGCAGTGCAATGACTGAGCAACACGTCGATCCCTCATGGTTTGAGATCCCTGAGGGTACGCGGTCAGGCAGGGCAGAACAGGAGCTGTTACAATTCTTTTTCCAGGTCTCACAGATGAGAGCAGGAAAGCCAACATGACTGTGGAAGAGTTCGGAGGGTGAGTTTTCCCTTGCCTGCACTCTGCTATGCCCACTTGGCCGTTGTTTGGCTAGCTCCCTCCTCCTGTGGGCTCCTGCGCCCTGCTCCCATTTATGACTGACCTGGCCCTCCTCCCTCGCCTGTCTCGTTCTCTGGTCCCCCTTCTCTCCTCTGGTATTTAGTTCCCTCATACAGTATTGCTGTTTTATATGGACTAGAGGCACTGAAAAAAATAGACTTTGTGGCTTGATTTCTCTTCCCCACTCTCATCTTTGTGACTTTCAGACTTAAGTCCGTATCCCTGGAGTAAGAGCTACCTTTCTCTGCTTCAAATATTCCCCCCCACCTTCCCTTCAGATCCTCCCTGGAAGTCCATTTTACCTTACTTTCCTCTTTTGGCGTGCTGGCTAGCCTAGTGACCCTGCATATTCTTTCAGAGCAACTTGGGGAGGGAAAGACCAGTGGTTTTTCCCCAGGGACTGCTACCCAAAGCTCCTACATGGGGACCGTGGACATAGGGAAAGCAGACGACCCACCACCGTCTCAGCAAATGAAATCTATTTCAACATGACATGAATTTCACTTGTAGACAAAAGGTGAACTAGGAAAAGGTGAACTATTTGCTTTGAATGACCAAACAAGTGCTACACAGAGACCATGAAATAACGGAGAGAGAAGAAAATATTAGAAAACCTATACCTGTTCTGGGCAAATGTTACAAGGATGGTACAATTCCACAAATGTCAATTATTTCATGAACAGAAATAAAAGACTGGTGCTATCAAAATATGATCAAAACCCTTCTTCATTACAAATAGGTGGTACTTTTCTAACTGGAGATGTAATGAATAAAATGATCTTAAGTTATGTTAGCTTTTAACCTCCTTTCCCTGCTTCTCCTTTTGCTTGTTTTCCTCCTTTCCTATATCCATCTGTTGCTTGCTGCAAGCTCCCTGTGACAGCTACCATGAGGCCTGATCCTCAGCCCTGTCTCTGGCAGCTTTGCACTGCTCAAGAGAAGAGCAGAAGAAAAAACAGGTCTGTTGCCCTGAGGACTCCTTGGGTTGTGAGATCTTGCTCAAAAATCTCTTGCCCCTGCAAAAGCAGTATAGCAAGGACAGGACAAGACACAGCTTCAGAAACCTGGATTGCCAACCCTAGGATTGGAAGAGGAGAAAAGTAGCCAAACTTTGTTTTCCCAGCCGTTCCTCAGTCAGATGCTATGTGTAGCAGGTTATGGCTACGGGTATGTGTAGCAGAGTGTACTACAGGTCTGACCACTTGCCTGTTTTACTCTCTGAAGAGTGTCATGCAAAGTTACAGTGCTGGATAAATAGTTACTAAAATAAAAAATAATAATGCCACCAAAACTTCCCACAGTATTGTGTTTCTGTTTCCTTCATTTACATAACTGCCTGGTTCCTCAAAAACATCCTCCAAAAGTTGCTATTTTTTTTCTGCCAGTCTAATATATACAATTATTTCTCTGAAAAGCTGAAATGCTCTGCTTTAGGTAGTAAAACAAGATGTTAGCCCAGTAAGTTTTAGAAACAGCAGCAATGCAATTAACTGTAACTATTCTTTATAGAAAATAAATGCATCTTTATCATTCTTGGAGAAAACTGAAAAATTGCGTAGTTGAAATGATTTCTCACTCAGTGAACAAAGCCATTTTCTTTTGTGAGATGTCCACTGTGTACACCTGGGCGGTAAAAGGCAGAAAACCCTGGCTCGTGCACAGGCAAAGCAGCTCACAGCACCACCTCCCCTTGTCCTCAGCCTCTAAGCACACACTGTGCATCCTCGGAGCCTCCTGGCCACTGGCTCACATAAGTCTAGTTTTATTTATAGTTTCTCTCAATAAAGAAAAGGTATTTGAACACATTATCTTTTCCCCACCTCTCTTACTCTCACAGACACAGATGTATATGCATGCATATGTATGCACGCACATACAAAACATTCATCCCTACCTTATTCTTGAGTTTAGTGTCAAAATGATGTTGAAACACATTATTAGGGCATATTTTTCTATCTGAAACTGGCTAGATTTTTCCCTAACAGCTGCACTCTAGATTTTAATTAAATAATACCAGTTGCGCCTTATTTAACTAAGCCAGCACATCTTCCTTATGTTCGGGTATATTAATTTCTTTTTTTTTTTTTTTTTAATGAATAGGTTTGTGTTTTGATCTGTAGCTCTCTATAGCTAAGAAAACCTTCAAGTCAGTGTAACATTACACAGGCATAGGCAGGGGCATTTTTTTTGCCAGGGCAAATCTTGGCCACATTTTTAGTTGGCTTAATTTAAGCCAACAAACTTGTCCCTGGAAAACAAATACAGGGGTAGTCAAACTCCTTGTGCATTTGGCTCTCTGATTTGCTGCTGCAAACCTACAGGCAACAAGCTGAAGGCCACCTTCCTATGTATGTTCCTCTTAGACCATAAAAAGCAATTAGCGTCTGGAGTCCTCACCTCTGTTGCTGGTGCTATTTAATCGGAGAGGGTTTTTAGGGAAGTTGAATATCTGCAGTGTTTGGGCATAGTGATAAATAAAAATTTGTAATGGATCCCCCACCCACTCAGAAGCTCAGCATCTGCAAAACACCCTATAAAGGAGCCAAAATAAAGCTGTATTATCATCATCTTTGCTATCTGTGAATGACACCTGGGAAAGGTCTTGTTCAACTGAAAGATAATAGGAGGCTGAGCAACTCCTTCCTTCTGGTAGATACTGTATTGTTTGGTAGATCGTTTGTTTTTACTTCATGCCTTTTACCTGGGAAACATAGGTCTTGATACATTTGCCTCCTAAAAACTAGTAGTGAGCAATGAAAAAGCTTAGAGGCAGTAGGAGCAGGCCAACAAAATTGTGGTTTTAAGGGAAAAAGAACTCCCCTCAGCCTTAACCCATGAAGATCTTCTTGCTCCTTAAGAGGAGAGTCACACAGAGTGGCTGCGGACAGAGCAGCCTGCAGAGCTTTGGAACATGTCCCTGTGAGCTGCACCTCTTCTATATCACCTGTGTATCATGTTCCATCACCAATTGCCATCAAGCCAGATGAGATCTACGTTATGAGCAGGAAATAGTACCTGTAAAATGAACTTAAGGGGGTACAGATCTAGAAAGCTGTGCAAGTCAATGGGACTAGCCCAGCTGTGCGCTTGTGCGATTTATAACAAGAAAAGCAGGGAGCGCTTTCTGTGAAACTTTATTACTGCCTTGTCCTTGGAGGTGGCAAATGACTTCTCTGCCGTGATTATCATATACACCACTATGAGGAATAAACAGAGCATGCAGAGTGTGCTACCCAGAACCTGCAGGGTGGAAACAGACCCCTTGTTGGGCTGGGTAGAGGCAGTGGAGAACAGAAGCTATTACATACCAACAGGTACCTACCATACCTAAGTCTGTAACTTTAAGACAGATAAAATGTATGTATTTGCATCCACAGGGAAGAATTCTGCCATTTCTGAAAGAGCTGTGAAGATTTTCTCAGCCATTGCACAATTTGTCTCCATGATACTATGCTTCCAGTGTCATGTACAGTACATCCTATCTGTCATCAAAGTCAATCTCAATGGCTGCTTGACATGGCCCTAATCAAGACAGATACAAACCCCAGTAACAAAGGTATTGCTGCCCCCAAAGCAAAGTTGACACAATTGGCTGGTATGTTTATTTAAATGGCTCATATCTATCCTGTTAGCACATTCCAAATCAAAGTCCACATTGTTTATTTTAAAGTGAATTTCAGTCTCCTGCTCTACTTTGTTTATGAATGTCTGTGTTTCTGACAGCTGACAAAGGGCATGCTGAAGATTTACAGTATCCACAGCTGGTTGTGTGGTGCCGTGGGACTTTCCCCACATAATTTTGCTCTATGTGCCTCAGCCACAGAGAAAACTGCCCATTGAGCAGCCCCAGTGAGAGCCGAGTCCCGAGGTGAGGACTGCTTGCCTTGCCCTGATATTGTTTTTCCTTTCACTGTGGGGAATTTGCTCTATGTTAAAGCCTAGCAAAAGGGACCCTGGGAGAACCTGAAGTCCTTCCTCAGGTGGAGTACATGGGAACAGGGGCGGTACTGGCTTCAGTGAGCTTCACACGCAGCTCAACAGCATAGTTTCTATGCCCATTAACTCTGACACCAGGCAAAATGGTCACATGGCTTTAAGCGGGAGTAAAATTTGCTGTACCATATAGGCTCTGTTTATTTATACCAGAGCAATTCTACTGCCTTGTTACTGCTGTAACTTTGAAGAGAGTCAGTCTAGAGACTCCTGCTTTCACAAGTCCAAATCCTGTCTCTTTTGGCAGGATGCTCTCTTGCACACCAACTGGAATGGAGCAAGGACAGATGGAACAGAGTCCCTGAACTGAAATACCGACAATCTTTGGCTCCAGATCAAAAATTTATCATTTTTGGCCACCTTCGGTCAATATGCTTCACAATTTCCCAGTAGTGGCATGACATGGGGATCTATGTTGTTCAACAACTTTACATTTTTCCTTTATCATTAGAAACTTGGTGTTCAAAACCCTTGTGAGATGGCTAAGGCAGCATCATATTCTTTTCAACTGCACACATGCCAAGAGGGAAAGCTACACATTTGCAATGCTTATACATCACGTCACATCACCTTGTAGTTTACAGAAATCTTCACAAAGACTATCAACACCAGGGTGGAGAAATACATAAGTGAGCTACCTGCAGGTGAGAACCGCACAGGGAGAGTCCTGGTGTAGTTCTTGACTATTCCCAAGCACCCATGGTTAAAATATGCTTGGGCATGTGTCATGTGCTTTAGTAACTTCCAGCTCATGGTAAATAAAATTCATGTTCTTTGTCTTTGCTCTGCAAAATGTTAACTTATAGATTTAATAAATGGTAGCATCAGACAAAGAGACACTTGTTGCTTGGTTAGACATATGACCTGACAAAAGATAAGAAAAAAAAATAGGAAGACCCCCACAAAAAAGCCCTAAGGAGAATAAAAGAAATTTGCCAAGAGAAAATATGACACACATACTTTATACATGTTTAATTTCTGTTGTTTTGGTTGGAAAACAGCTGCAGGTGTCCTCTAATTATATCACCATTTTCACAAATATCAACTGTCATATTTAATTTGTTACATTTACCATCCAGCCTCCTCAAACAGCACACTTCTTTCATTACGCATTTAGTGCCAGAGTTTCTAACGTTCAAGCTAACTTTCAAGCTAGTCAATTAATGCATTATTTACAAGTGAAATGTTATTAAAAACAGATTCTTAATTTACTAATGATTTAGTAGACCCCAGGCAATATTCCAATTTGTTTTTATTGAAATTGGAAGAACACTTAGAACAAAGGGGAAAGTAATGTCAAGGATATTTTGGCCTATTCATGTGTGCTGTACTTTCTGTGGTATTATGTCTACCCCTACATCTTCCCTCCCTTTTTTATATTGTATTTTTAATACATAACCTAACCAGTTGCAGCATGATTGAGGGGAAAGGTCTATGAAAAATGAAAAACAGCACAAACACTATTGTGAGTTTTGTTTTTAAAAAGCACCAGGCAGTCTGGAATGACTCAATACACATGTTCACCATACAATACAGCATATTTTGATTTACAGCGCTGTTCTAGCAGCACAGCAGGTTAAGAAGGTTAGAAGTCAAGGGAAATTAAATGTTATTAGCATTCCACCATTGTTGTGCTGTACAAAAGTGAGTATGTAACTTCTCAAATGCATTTTTAAACTAAAATTTGTTTCTGAGGCTTTTAGCTTGTCAGAAACTTTTACGAGCACGTGTGTGCTTCTTTGTCTTTCCCATTTTTTGCTCCTTTTCCTCTCCTATCTGTGCCTGTTCAGGATGTTCATTAAAGACTAATCCCACTCCTACCTTCTCTCTTTGCCAAACCGCCACTACCTACAACACTGTTGTCATTAAAATGTTGACATTCACTGTTTAGGGCCACTTAATACAGGAAATATCTGCAATTCAGTGGCAATACTAATCAGTCCCAAACACTAAGCATCAACATTTGAATGGTGACCATGATAGCTTCAAGATAGTTACTTCTTTGTGTTTGTTTTCACGTGGGAATAAATGAAACCAAAGCAGGAATTCAGGATCAGGTGTGTGTTTTACTCCCACAGGGTGGTTTACCAACCACAGATATGCCCAAACCACGCAGCTTCACTTTGGCTTTAAGGGCAAGGTGGGGGGTGCTTGGTTCGGGGCTCTGGCACTCACATGTATGTGAACACCAAGCTCAGTCCCAGGTGTGGACATCTTCACTGGGACTTCTACATGTGGGTAAGGAGGCTAGGGCAGGGAATGTCTAATTTAGGCATCATAGCTCCAGGGATCTTGGTGCGGCTAATAAGGAGGCTAATCGGTATTTTCAGAGAGCAGATAGGCCCCCAGGTCTGGTTGTTTCTACACACATAAAGCCTGCATCAGAAGAAACTTTGTATCTGTGGGCAAAATATTACCACACCTAGCTAAATGACAGCCAACCCCGATAGGTCTACACCACTACTACCTCCCTTAAAGTGACAGGAGAGGCACAGCTGAAGAAGCCTCTCTGTGCCTCAGACTGTCATTTGTAAAACAAGGATAACATTGCTGCTTTACCTTGCAAAGATAAATCAGTAAATATCTGGGACGGTCTCCTTTATGATGGCAACAGGAATCACACAAATCAGGCAGGTGGATCGGTACCTTTCCTCACTAACACCTGGTATATTTGGAAGACCTCCTGTATCGTTGTTATCCCACAAGCGTGAAGTCCTTGTGGGATAACATCGTCACCTCTTAGGTTTGGGTGTGAAGTCAGGTGCACCAGGCTGACCATGAAACGACTCTTTACTGACAGTCCCACAAGAGCTGCAATCCCTGGCCTGTCACCAAGCACCCCTGGTCCCTGTAAGCTACTGGCTGCCCAACACAGCACCAGTTTCAATGTTCAGGGTGCCAGGTTGGCTGTGCATGGCCCTCCTGCGTGCCTTGTGGCCAAGCCTTCTGCTGTCTTGGCCCCTGACCACCTGAGGTTCATTCCCTGGTGGGGAATTCCCTGGTGGGTCCTGCAAAGCTACAGCCATTATCAGAGCTTTGACCCTTGTCTATCTCACCAAAAGCTGCTAACAGCCAGTGCTGACCTGATCCACCTCCAGTGGCTGGTTCAGAGCAGGGGGAAGAGCCTCCTGCCAGCATCAACCCAGCTGGCTTAGCTTAGGTGGAGGAGGTAGGGGCTCTGGATTTACAAGTCCCTGCTCTCACTTCTGCTGATGAGCTGTTGTGCTGGATCATTGCAAAAGAAGCCATCAGAAAGTTTCAGACTTTGCAAACTAATGCTGCGTTTATTCAACTTTCCAATCATTCCTCTCTACTATCTGTGTTTCACATACCATGAAACTGCACTACACTGTGCAATTGAATTAGTTGTACAGTGACTCAAAGGCATTAAACAATGACTTTGATATTTTAAGTACTGTCTAGGAGGGATTTTTAATTCCTTCTTCATAATGAAACAAGCAACACAAGAAAAAACCCCACAGTTACACAACCCTGAAACATTGATTTTCTTTTCCATCCTGGGTAGACCCCTTTGACACAGCAGAACAAAAAATATCCTTAAAGCCTTCAGCTTGTTTAGTAGCAGAATAAAAATAAAACAAGCATTGACGCAAAATTTTAATGCCACCCAGTAACACAAGAAGTAAGTCCCTGTTCTTATTCCACTTTCTAAGTCCACAGCACGTACTAGGTAGGCAAATCCTGTGGGAACTTTCCAGATGCTGTTGAGTCTACGGGAGAGATGTCCATCCTCCTCCAGCTGCAGCTACATCTCCTGAAATGGCCACTGCCCCAGATATGGAGGCATATGTTCAGGATAAACCAATTCATTGTGATTGAGACAGGTTAGGGAGTGCCCACACAAACAGCTTAGCTGGCAGCGTGGAAGGAGATGCTGACTTTTGGCAAAGGAGTGGTGACAAGCTGCTGGAAGGAAGATAGCCCCGCTGCTGGCACATCTACAGCCAGAGGATGATACGCACTGAGCCTGAAGCCCCCGCTAGCTCCCCTGGAAAGCCAGGGAGAGGGAAAAGAGGAGATAGCTGTGCTTGTGCTCACTTGGTCAGCAAGATCACCAGGGTGGTGCCGAAGCAAACAGCTGCTGTGTGGACCATGGGACTGAGGCAGGCCCCAAAATGCCACCCTCACCTCATAGACAGCAAGGGGATCAGCAGTCACTATGGCCCAAACCGCACCGAAGGAGAGCCAGTTCTGCCATTGACAAAAGACTCTCCAGACAGGTTCTTGCTAGAGACTGTGCTGGAAGTGGGGGCGGAAAGAGGGAAAAATGAGTGAAGAAATGCTGTGAAACTATTGGCATTAGTTGCTAACAGCACAGGGCCAGGCACCTACGTGATGACTCGCATCTGACAATAAATACATGAATAGTTGTTGAAATCTTGTTTGACTTTCACAAAGGGGTTTAAGCAAACATTTGTTTGTTCATTAGTCTTGAGCAACACTTTTATGGCAGGAGATGCATTAAACCTTAACATATATCTGCAAGAGAGATATTCGGTTGTTTTACAAATTAAGGCACAAAGCAATGCACACTGTTTACACAGAATGGCCTTGAAATACCTGTAATGGAGTGAGATACAGTTATTAGACACTGGCACTGTGAATCTTCATTCTCTCGAAGGTTAGTTGGGATGCCATGTCTCTGAAGATAAAGCCTCAAAGGGCCCGGTTCTGCTGCTGCTTGTGTGCCTGCATCAACTTTCAGATTCCCTGGCTAGTTTTAAAAAGCAGATGAATGAAATCTGCTTCATGAATTAAATTAGAATGGTGTATGGGAAAGTCATTCCCTGTTACAGCTGATGCTGTAGACTGCGTACCACCACTCACAAACTCCTCAGGACAGTTCACAGCACAGACGACTCTGTCCTGCATTTGGAAAATGTACTTCAAGTAGGAAATCCCTTCCCCAAATATTCTGAGCTGGCAGCACCACAGGCGCAACAATTTTTTGTGTTAAAAGATTGCCATGGTATCAGACAGCATGGCAAAGAAGCACACATCAGGCTCCGGAAGGTGTCTGTGTGTGGGCAAAGCCACCCTTACAGCCCCTTTGCGCTCATTGGAGCCTGGGCCAGCTGCCTGCTGGCCCATGTCCTGCCACAAGGCAGAGCGGCTGGTGGGCTGCGCTCCGGTCACTCGTCAAGCTCTGACCTGGGAGTTGTTACAGCAGCTGGAAATCAGGAAGACCCATCATGCCTTTTTTGGTGGTTGCAGGAAGAGGGTTAAGTCTGAAGTTATTAAGAAGGGCACCCTCCTTTAGGGCTGCTTTGTACGATTTATGCTATATAAGGTGTTCCAGCAAAAAATGAACTTGGATCTCTATACATTTTTAATCTACAAAGCAGATTGGGAAGATGTTGTAACCAAATCCTCAGTGATGTAACACTGACTTCAGCGTAACTATCCTGATTTATACCTATCAAAACATAACTGTTCTCAAGTGAACAAGTTACACTTTGCCTCCTCTCTCTGGGTAGTTTTTTTCCTGTGAGCAGTGCTGCATAGTGTAATGTTAGATGTGATGAGGGTCAGCAATAACATAATCACAGACCTGAGGTCTCCAATTTATGCGCCTCTGTGTCTTCACCTCATCTCACCAAATGATAACATAAAAAGTTACGACGTGCAAAGCAAAAAGCCCAAGTTGTTAACTTCCTGAACTTGAAAATATTACATTCCTAAAATTATTGCAAGTGCAACGTACTTGACATCCTATACAGCTGATATGAATGGAAGATGGCATGCAAATATTTCACAATACAGTGGCATTATTATCATAATAACCTTACGCATGTATTTTGTATGACAATGAAACCTGTATGTTACTTGACTTGGTATAATTAATCTCAGTATTTCAGATGTACACTAGTGACACTGGAGAAAACTTCTGTTTGGGGAGAAATGATGACCAGTATCTTTCAATATCCCTATGCACCCATGGCAGTGAAGAAATGGGTTTTGTCACTGAAGCCATTGAACATTGACTGACAATATCTTCTACTTCTCCCTGCCTTTCTAGATAGAAAACCTGTTCAAAATCAGCCCACAATGACCATAATCTCCTGCAATCTTGGTGTGGGCAAAGCTGGTGTGGAAGAGAGATCTGACCACACTGTATGTCCTGCTGACTTCACTACCATTAATAGCTAGGGTGGCCACAAACCTTGTGGTGAGAAATTGCAAGAAATTCCATAGAATAAAAATAATTGTTGTCATGAGAGAATTTCTAGGTGATCTCAACCAGATGCTCAATCTAGTGGTACATGCTGTGGAAGCACAGAAGAAACTTTCACTGAAAGCTGACAACATCAGTCAGGCGTATTGCTTCCCTTCGGGGCTGTGTTACAAGGACTATCCATAATAGGCCATACTGACTTCAGAAGGCTTGGGACTGCAAATTCTTTTGTGGCTCTTTTGTATTATAGCTGCTAGTGCTAATTTTATAGCTTAGAAAGCACAGAGAATGATACGTTGTGCTCAGAAAAGAGGAAAAAGAGAAGCTCTCCCTTTTCCACACTTGAATACAACTGCAAAATGTGCAAGTCTCAGAAAAGTAAACCATCCTGAAAAGAACTGCTCATTGAGGAAATAATAACAACCTCTTGCATTCCCTTTTCTACCTTCTCTTGCTTCTTACTATATGCAGCTCCATGTTTCTCAACATCTTCCTTTGAACCTCTGACTCCTCCTTCTTAATGATATTTCCCCTGCCTCAAACTTTCTCTAGAGCTGAGCCCAAGACAGGCTGTAGAGCTGAATAACCCTGAACTCGATAAACGTGGATTTGTATGGCACTGGCCACTTCCGTTTTGCTCTTGCAAACATGACAGCCAACCCCATCACTCAGTAAAGTCAACCTTTATCTCTGCATTTCCTGACTGGATAAGAATTTTTCTCTGCCTTGAATGTTGCTGCTGTAGATATTCAATAGCTGTGGCCGTCTTTCCTCAGGCCTCTTCATGCCTAGGCGTTAAACCCTACACACGCTCGGACATGAATTCTACACAGAGGTGCAAAGTCTTAAGATAAAAATCTGAAATTAACTCCTGGACAGCACTTGGTAGGCAAGCTGATAACCACCTCATTGCTCTGGCACCAGGGAGAACTGGGATTTGCTGGTTGGGAGAAATTGAAGTGGTATAGGCAAAGACTGCAAGGAGAGGCTCCTGCTTCAGTAGGAGGACTGCACTCAATTTATTGTGCAGTTAGAAGAAAAGAGGAGCAGAGTGGCTTTTAGAGAGAGCCTAAAACTTGGAGAAAAGGGCAGCTCAGAAAAATGCAGATGCTTCCCTGAAGGAAGGGGAGCCCAAACCACAGAGTTTAGATGAAGATCTGAAATTCTCCAAGTTTGAGAGTGTTTGGATGTTAGATGTTTGTCTCATCTCCATTGCTTTTCTGACTCAAAATATATTGATACTTCCTAAAAGGTAGTCCAGCTGGGCCCCGCTAGAAGCAGATTCTCAAATGCATAGTTTAAAAGTTGAAATGGCAATATTTAGAAACAGTCTGAGGAGGCTGCAGGCATGTCTCAACAGAGAACAGAATAGGGTCTTAGCAAGCCTGAATCCTGTGAAGGATTGTAGGAGGGCAAGCTATGAGATGGTCAGGCACTGTACCAAGTTAACTCTGCTACACCCACTTGCTTGTCATTTGCTTTGAAACTCAAGAAAAAAGGACTAATAGCTGAATAGGGGAACTCAGTCATCCAAACAGGGGAGCGGCCTCCTCCACTGGACTGTCATTCTTTTTTTCTTTTTGGTTTTGATGCCATTTAGCATTTAAACAGGTGGCATTTGAGTGGAATCAGTTTCTCCAAACACTGTACCTTATATATTGAGTACCAAAAAGTTATTTCAAGGGCTGTGTTGCTATGTGATTGCAGAAACAGCAGTGCAGGGAGAAATGTCACCAATAAGAGCCTTTGGAAAACAGAAAACATTTAGCTGTTGTGAGATTAGTTTTCTCTTTCTGTTCTCATTGTTTAGAAACATATAAAACAACTGCAGTGTATATCTGCACTTTTGATAGGTTGTGTGACTCACACTATGATTACAGCAAAATATCAAAGAGGGAAAATATACATAACCCATGGTTAGGATTAAATGTGGGTCACAAATAATCAGTGTTTACAGCACATTTAACCTGGGTGCAGTACAGTTTGTTCAGATTTTATTTAAGGCTGAATATGCACTGTTGTGTTTGGAGTAGTAAGTGCACCACTGACATCAGGAAGGACAGAACTCACCTGCTCAATGCCAAACAGAGTTTTGCTGAGCTCAACAGTCTGGAAGCTCACAAAACAAGAAGCGTTTCTTGCCATAATTAAACTGCAAAAAGCATTTGCTTAAAAAAAAGATTTAATTACAATTGGTGTTTCCAATCCCAGTGCTGGAGGCGGTTGTCTTACTGAAAATTGATGTCCTTCACGGCACTGGCAATAGACAAAGCCAGTGGAAAAGCCCGTAAACAAGTTTCTAGGCGAATTTAATATTGGTTTAACCACTGGAGAAAGCATTTTGGTTGTTACCCTATTATTAAATCAGGCTGGAAATAGATTCACACACTCTCCTCTGCTGAGTTAATTGTCATATGGTTGGCATCACAGACAACATAATTTTTCAGCAACATGGCCACCTCCAGCTCTAAGCACACAAACACCAATTGTATCTGAAAACTGCTTTTCGGTTCTACTGCCCATAGGAACATTTTGTAGTTTATTTGTGATGAAAGACAATTCTTTTCTGAGAACAATAGAACTATTGGTCTGAGCAAAAGAAATGAAGCTGGGAACCAGCTTTTCAACTCCATTCGAATTGTCAAATAGACTGCTGAGCGCTTACTGTCAGGCAAACTTAGGCCCTGTTTGAAGGCATGAATATTAGAAACTCACTCCATGCTGCACATCAAAGAACCTGTGCCTGGGCAGGGCTGATGAGCACAACACATGAGCTCCAAAAGTACACAGAGGAATGCTGTGGCTAAACTGCGTGCTGCTCTGCTGTCCTCGGCTTCAGCCCCAGAGGCAGCTCCCAGCAGCCTCTGCTGGGGCTCTGACACCAGAGGCGGCAGGTCAGGCACTCTGGATGCCAACTCCGAGTAAAACAATTTCCGTAGCCCAAAGTCCTGAAAAAGGGTCTGGAAAAGAGGCCTTGAGCCTATGAGTACACTCAGTATGCAGCCAATATTATTGGGTCTTATTTTTCTAAGAAAATAAAAGAAAATCTAAGAAAATATTATTGGGTCTTCTGCAGTATCCAGCTGTGGGATTCTAGGTGCTGACCAGAATAAAGATGGGTGACAATTTTCATCTTTACATTTATAGCTTTCCTCCCTGTGCTATAGATCTAATCAGGACTGAAATGAATAAGACATGATGTAATATATTAGACACATATGCATCTGATACAGCCTGACTGATTAATCAGATGGGGTGAAGAGGTTTGGGGATAGGAAGACTCTCCCCAGTGCTCATGTTGGCTTCCCTCTCCAGGGGCCGCACTTGATGACTCTCCATCGGAAAGCACTGCGGCACAGAGCTAAGGCTGCATTCAGTGTAGGACAGAGCCCAGCGTGCCCTGCAGGGGGAAGGGCAGGGAGGACTGGTAGATCCTTAATGGCATCTCCACAACTTCCCCATCTCAACTTTTGTATCTGGGGGCTGTTATTTGATCTTTGGCTATCAATTTAAAAAAAATAGAGAATTTGAGTAAAATCGTTATTGTCTTTTATACCAACTACTGGGCCAAGGGTGGGTAATTGGGGTGGTTTTGGCCTCACCCATTGGTTGTAACATAAAACATACAGTGTAAATATATGGACTATTTTACATTTTAAACAAATTTGCTGACATGGTGCTCTCACAAATTAAAAAGCAACATCTGTACTAATCATAATTCCTACAGAGCACATTTCCAAATGAGACACACGCGTAGGGTTTTATCCAATCTGGCAATGGAACCGATTGTACCTGAGTTACCTGGCCAGTAATGGCTGAGCAATCAGATAATGTGATGGATTAACATTTCTTAGAAGGGATTTGGCTAAACAAATGTGAGTGGCAAGAAGACGCAAGGCAGTGTGATCAGCCCACAGACATGCTCTCTGATACAAACAAGCGAATAAATTACTCATGGCCCAGTTGTAATCTCACTACTGATCTCGGCTGGATTTGGACCAGTACTGTAGCCTAAAACTGACCTACTTTAGGAAAGAATCAGAGAGGTGAGGCCTCTATGTCCTATTACCAACCCCTTGGGACAACAGTCTCCCTTTTTAATGTTTTATATATGTTTTAAAGAAGTGCAGTGCCTGGAGCCCAGTATACAGAAACAGTTCTACAGTAACATGCCAGGGAGTGTGTCTGACAGAGAAAAAATAACATATATAAGGAAGCAGGTTTCACTTGTGGGCTTCCAAGGTTCACTGTAAACCGCAATAAGGAAAAATATATGAAAAACAGCTTAGGTTATACCCTCAGCTGATGTAAACAGGTGTAACAACATTGCCGCTCCAACTCATAATTCAGAAGACAACCTCTTCCACATCTTTAGAGTTCTGATATTAGCCAATGTTATTTTAAACACCTTAATTTACACACTTGTCCACATAATTTTTGGGTTTGTACAAACACTAATTTCTGCCAGAATTTCTACCCAGAATTTCTACAGAGTGGCTAATCTGGATCTGGGACGGCTCCTAGCTACATGCATTTGAACTTCATTGTTCAAATGAATTAAACTGGATTAAGCACATCCTGCAAAAAGCGGCGGGGGGGGGCAGTTCTGCTGCCAGGGGACTGCTCTGCTGCATTGCAAGAGTTGTGGCCCCTCTGCCTTGACACTTGGAGACAATTTATACTGTCTGTTTCACCCTTGGAAAGACTCACAGATGGTCTGCATGATACCCCATATTGGTTTTATGATAAATGGATATCGTGGTTGTGCTACAGTAAATGATATACTGCTTCCAAGGACAGAAGAGCTTCTGTAAGGTGCACCTACCACTCAGCCCTTTTCACTTTTCTTCTTCTTTTTTGTTTTAGTTTTGATTTCTTTTCTCTTTTTCTGTCTTGGTTCACTCTGTGATCTTATCCTTCGAGAGCTTTGGGATCTCGTATTTCTGCGTATTCCGTTACTTCTTTTACTTGTTTTGTAGATAATTTATTGCAGTCTTTATACTTAGAAATATGCAAAGGCAGCTTTTAGGCCTTTGGGTGGTTCTTCACTATGACTTTGGGAGCAAAACAGTCTCACGTAGTTGGCCACTAGCTCCATCTCACTTAATATCTCCACCTGACTTTCAGGCTCTGCTTTGTATCTTGTTTAGTGGCATTCATATGTGCATTAAGAAGGCACAAATGCTTTTTCGGGAGATCTGACAGCTTTTCACTTAGGGACATGTGACAACTTGACAGGAAAGCAACAGAAAATCATGCATTAATCCCATGGGAAGAGCCCGTTCACCAGGCTCTGAACCAAAAACTATGGCACGGTCTGGCTCATTAAGAAGCACAACAAGGAATAAACCTGACAATAACTTTAAACTTCTTCGTCTTTACTGAGGAAAGCGGCAGGGGTAGTAATGACTGTTCTTTCAAGAACACGTAGCTCATTGCATTAAGGAATATAAATCCATTATCAAAATCAACCAATAGGTATGCTTTTCCAAAGGATGTAGATGCCCAACAAAACTAGGTAAAGTCTGATATGGACAAAACAGAGCCCCTTCACTCCTCCCACAGGTGGTATGTGGCAGCAGGCAGGGTGGGATGGCTTTTTGCCAGAAAAAAAACCACCATTCCTTCTCCTGGTCCATGATGAACTGTGCCAACTTTGGGAGCCTCCTGCACCACCTGTACTGCGCAGAATAATTGCCGTTCATGAAACAACTTACGCCACAATCTCTGAGGCATGCATTCTACTCAAAAAGGGGATTTGCTGTGGTCTGCAGCCCCCTGACACCACCATGCTGCCTGTGGTACAGCACATGGAAGGTGCTGAGTTTGTCATTCCTGTCTAGGATCAGAAGTGCCCACAAAGTCTGCCAAAAGCAAATGAAGAGTTGGCAGAGCTTGGGGAGAGTGGAAGTTTATATGAATCACATCTTTATTTGTGAGAAGTTTGAGGAAGAACATGATGTCAGGTTAAAACATGTTCGGAAAGGAATGTAGCTTGCAGGACTAAACTGAAATTAATGTGTGCCCCTACAAACCCTGCTGCAGTTCTTGGCTCCTGTGACTGGAAAAGGGGAGTAAGGACAATTCTAGAAATACAAAACTATAGTTTGAATGCTGCCAACTAACATTGTGGTGCATGTATGGGAGAAATAAGAGGGATGAATATTCAGAACTCTAAGAAACCCATACTAACATTTTTACTATGATTTTACACATTTTTTTCAAATTACATTCAGACCACAAGATGCTCGCACTGTTATTAATAAGCAGTAATGATCCAAAAAAGAGCCATCCTACTAAATAAATTCCACTGCCTTTTTCTGGCATTTCACAGCACAGGAAAGCACCTATAGTTGCTGTCACCTTATCCACTGGTAACTAAGAATACTTGTTGCTGATTTATGGATCCCTTTTTTCCAAAATAGTTGCAGAGAGAAAGAGAGAGGATGCTAGGGAAAGCTTCAGAGATAATTCTATAAGGAAGTTATAAAAAGAAAGGGAGGAAGAGCTTTCTCTTCATGAGAGATAATACAGTTTTCTCATTCAAATAAAGTTTTTTGTTCAAAGATAAAAGAAAGCAACTCTCAGATACTACAACAGCATCACCTTACACACGTACAAGATAGTATGCATTTAGTCCTCTACAGCGAAAAGAAGCTGGGAAAGGTGCATGAGACAGTTGCTTTTCCCATCTTCTATCAACAAATCACAAAGGAAGATCCAGGTGACAAAATCTCAGCCCAGTTATCTTTTCTACAGAACAATCTTCTATTAAGTAAAAGTTTGTGCTTGCTTTTTTTAAAAATTTTAAATCTGCAAAATGTTGGTTTTGAATGGCGCGTGCATGAAGCTATAGGAGTGTCCCTTCCCTAAATTTGTCCACATTAAACTTTGAAAAGGCTGATGTGAGAACGATCCATAGAAAGAAGAGCCTGTGTTTCATTTTGCCCATAAATGGAACTGGATGCATGGCACTGGATTATGTGGAATGTGCATGGGATCTTGCTTACACAGCCTGTGCACAAACCCCAAATGTTTGTAGGCACAGTTGAAAGTGAGCTCTGCTCAGAGCGGATGTTTCTCTTCTGTGTGTAATGCTACAGGAATGCCAATCATATTAGTAATTTTACATCAGAGCAGACTGGTATTGCATTAAAACTTTTCTGACATGGACAACAGTCCTGGGATAAGATGATGTGCAAGATGCCTTTCAGAAAAGCACTGTTTATTCTCTAGTCCCTTTTTTTTTTCTACAGATAGTGTCTCTGAACTTATCATGTGGTAGTAGCTGGATGGCACATTAACTAGAACATTCATAATGCAGAAAACCTCACGTTGCTGAATACAGAAGTTACTGGTCTGAAAGGATCTGTTCCTAGAAAATCATAGTTATCTTTCCATTTACAGAGAACAGTCTGTCTAATTTTTCAGGGACCTTGGATTCAATTCTGGCTTTGCTTAAATCAGCTTTGCCTGTTTGACCTCAATCCCAGTTTACACCAACATTTCTGAAAGGCTCATTCTGCCTCACTTGCATTATAGTTCAGCACAGCAACTGATTTAAACTTCTTCTGATTTGATATAGATATGACTTAGCAGATGTGGCAACATGCTCTGCTACATTTCTTATAGCTGCACTGTTGTTTCTCCTAAAGCACAACATGTACGATAGGACAATCTAAATAATTAGTGCTATTATTGTTCTAAAATACCATTTGATTGGCACATACATGTTAAGGTGCAGATTTCATCCTGAGCTCCTTATCTCTTTGTCTCCTTGACCAAGGAGCTTGGACACTGGGTGCAAGACCATTTCCACAGCAATACTGTCATGTGAGCTGTGGAGGAACTAGTAACCTCTAAACAATATCCCACCATTGAACCCTCCTGGGTACTGTTCCAGGTCGCCTTGGAAGGCACCAGTGTGGATATTGCAAAGGAGGGTAATATAAAATGGAGATTTGAGAACAGCTCCAAGCAATCAAGCCCTTTTTCCCACTGCAGTTAAGGCTGAATAGAAGATCATTCTAATCCTCCTTAAATTGCTGCACAGGTGTTACAATGCCTAGTTTACAGCTACTCCGTCTTGCCCTCCTCCAGTGAACTATACCCTTTCCTGAAGTGCACCTGGGCTCACAGCACTTCAGCACACAAAACCTCCTGTGAAAACTCCCAGCAAACAAACACTGTATACAGTAATCCAGAAGGAATAAACCTAACAGTTACTGCTTGATATTTGAACATCGTTTAATGAGTGCCCAGAATTCATCTGTAAATGCACATTGTTAATTTAGGGCCTGCTATTCATTAATTAGAGGCTTAGTGGCAAGTGCCATTGAGCTATCTACAATGTTTAAGGTTACATCAAGCCCTAGTAAATGGCTTGCTGATAACAAGATGCATCCATCTTCATTACTTGGCCACTCCTGTCTGAGTTTGCTCTGCTTCCTGTAAGGGCTATGTCACTTGGAACTGAAGAATTAAACTTTTATCCAAACCAGATTTTGCACTTTCACCTCTTTTTATTCCTTGAGTAGTTCCAATTTATTTTACTTAAATGACATTGGATTACCTAACATGGAGAGGAGCAGTAACTTAACCTAAAACAGTCTGCAGATCTTTAGTTCTGGGATAGAGTGTTGCAGTGGGTTAACATTTATAGAAACCATTACATTTATATTTCAACTGATACCGGTCTCAGTGTAAAGAAATAGTTTCTCATTTTTCTTCTCATAAGGTTACAGCTTAGATAGGATAAAAAACCAGAGGAATACAGGAAATTAATTTTAAATCTGAAGAATAAATATCCCTTTTTGTTAAAAGTTTACTTTTGCAATGTTACACTCTCAAAATATATATCATTCAAGGCAATCATAATTCAAGTGAAATAATTCACAAACAGCATAAAGACATTTCCACATAAATCCTCAGCTACACACATGTGTCTGTGTGTGTTCATCCAGGGCAACATCACTGCAGCTACTCTTTCCCTACTTTCTATTAAACACGTTCTATTTTGAGCAATAATGCTGCTGCCTGGGTCTAGGGAGATGTAGTTGAACCTAATCATCAACTTTGTAAACGCACTGTTTTCCCTTAAAACTACAGGTATGAGAACTTTAAATAGGAAGCCAACCTCTTTTGGCAGATGGTCTTTTTAAGTAGCTGCTGCTAGATACATGTAATGCTACCTGGCGTGGTTGTTTAACACATTAGGGTGCTCACAGGTATAGCCCTTTGCTCTCATGAACCATAGTTCAATTTTAAGCATCGCTGCTTGGGATAGGTAATTGTAATCACAGTGGAAAGCAAGTTTCTGGATGTTGATCCTCAAACTGTGTGTGTATGTAGGAAGGGAAGAGAAGGAGAGGATGCTTGTTGCAATGATAGCTCAAGGGAGGGTACCAGAAAACCCTTATGCCATTGACTTGGCACACTTATCACAGACTGGCAGTATAGATGGCAGGTTTCACTGGGGAAAATCCTTCCACAGTGTTATTGCTTGGTGTGCACACTGCCAGCTGGTTCAGAAAGTATATATACCTTTCTGACATGTAAGCAAGTAAAGGAAATGCCAGCTGACAGGCAGCTGACAGGACAGGCAGCTGACGGGACAGGCAGATGTAGGGACCATGGCTGTGGCCAGTGCAGCACTGAACTTGCTTGGCCAGGTTGGTGATGCAAAGAGCACACCATTGACTCTGTAGGTGTTGTACTGCGTGTGAGAGATCCGTCCCCTACCCCCGCCATCTAAGACACACACAGCTACAAAATCGTGGTGAATAGCAACTTTTACATTTACAATCAAATTCCAGGAGGGTTAGTTGTACTCGTGTATCATTCTTCCATTAGCCTGCATCTTCGTTAGATGTTAAGTGAGAAAATAAAACTGAAAGGGTGGGGAGAAAAGAAAAAGCAGACATAAAGCTTGCTTTGTAACATTTAGACACAAAGTTATCTACATTATCCATGATTGAAACAGACAATCTTAAGCTGAGTATTTCTTAAATTTACCAGAAGGATGAGCTGGACTCTTGAGGTAAGTGCTCTTTGAAGCTAATGTGCTACTGTACAAAGAAAGCTTTTTTTTTCCTTTGAAAAGATAAAGCTAATATTGTGGTGGCACAGGCTACAATGCTGCCACTGAAATGGAGGCCAAAGCTGAAGGTTCTTTGCTAGCAGAAAGCTAGGTAGAGATATTTTATTTATTATTATTATTATTATTCAAACAAAATTCTGTTCTAGCATCCTAAGCTATACATGCAGGTCTCTGGATAGGAAATCATTCATCTGTCCAATTTCTATTGTTCAATATTGCATTAAAAAAATCAGAGGAGGAAGAAGAAAAAACTTTGGGCATCCTCAGGTCAAGGCGATTTTTAAAAAGGTTAAAAGCTGTTCAGAAGGGTTACAGTATCCATAAAGGCAAATGAGATTATATTTAAAGACTGATGGAGAAAAAGCAATAATTGAGATAAAACGCTACTGTCTCAAAAAGGTTTAGACTGAGGAAATGCTGATATTAAAGCAAAGAAATTGAAAGACTTACAAATCAGCCATCACATCAAAGACAGCAGAGAATTTAATTAAATTTGCAACAATTATGTTTACTTTTAATGTTTATTAGGTTTTTTACTTTCTTCCATCATTGTTCAGTTAAATATTTTTGTAATAACTTGGGGAATATTGTGATTGTGTGTCTCCAACCACCAGCTGTCAACTGCTGACCTCTCTGTTCCCTGCATCTGTAATGTTACAAGCCTTTGTCCTGGAAAGAGTTATGATGTTTCAATCAAATACATTGTGAAGTTACAAAACCCATAACATGATCTGGATAATGACTGCCTGGATACACTTATAAAATATATTTTAGAACCCCCCCAGGGAACAGAGATTGGAAAAAAAATCACAAACATTACTCTCTGCTGTTTGCCACTAATTGAATGAGTGATCATTACATGAGATGAGTGTTGAATGTGAAGCCTGCTGTTAAGGTGTATGGTAAATAAAATGCACAGAACTCCAAAACCACAAAATAGCTGGGCCAAAACATTGAGGCCCTGAAACGCGAGCCGTTAAAGTATCCTGAGTGCTGAGCTGGGCACAGGATCTCTGTTTAGCCCACATAATTTTGGTATTGCAACCTATTGAGAAATTACTATTTGGATTTCAAACTCTGCCCTTTTCTCTGCTGTGACTTTTACCCAAGATTTACTAAGTCTCAGAGGCTGTAGTAATTATTGCCAAAGGGAGTTGTGATAGAGAATTGTTTCATACCCAGCCAAAAAATCACAGCAATAGCCACCGAAGTGCTGTATTTGTCTTTTCGGTCTGTGACTCAGGAGCTTGTTCATGTGCTGGTACACCTACAGTCTCTTGATAGATCCAACCAGTTTCTTAAAAACTGAAGAATATAACAAGCAGGTTGTCTCGAATATAAATGCCCAAACTGTAACACACAGGCCAGTTGAAAGTGGTGCAAGGCTTGATGCAGAGCTAAAAGCTGTTTGCCCCCCTCCCTCCTCACGGTGCCATGGTTGGCCATTGCCAGTAGCACAACCTGCCACAATCGTTGCCGTGTAAGAAGCAAGGCAGCAAAACCAGTCTGGGAACACACAGGTTAGAAAACATCTTATAACTAAAAACTCATCAAACTTAGCCATTTTCTGTATGCAAAGGATTTATAAACAGAGAGTGACTTTAATGTTAAATGGCCCCTCCCTTCTTTTTCTTATAGATGCAAACTGAATTTCACACAGATACTACTCTGTGTGTTGTGGATCGCTCAGGATCTCTTCCACTTGAACGTCTCGCGACGGGCCAATTTGCAGTCTCCAGTGTGGGTGACTGGCCTCCTCAGTCACTTGGGATTTACTCTGCTCACCTACTGAAAAGCCAAAACCTTTGGGACAGTCATTATTAGGAAAATGACAAATGGTGAATAACAAATTGTCCACCTTCAATAATGAATTTTCAGAGAAGTCATTCCTGTCAAAATGTCCAGTGGTCTGCAACATGCCTGTGAGGGGCTATCATGAAGAGGTTCCTGGCTGTCTGAGTAATGTGATGAAAGGACAGCAATGCCATGAATTCACCACCTGTGTTGGAAAAAATGTTTGCACATTCCTTTTTATATTATTTGTATCTGTTTGTGATAGGCTTTTCTCTGTTACCCTTTGTGAAGGTGTCCAAGAGCTTGGCTGAAGGAAATTTCTTTTATATTAAAAAAAAGTTGTTAAAATGACTTTCTGAACTTGCATGCTTTGTTTTATTTCAGCCTCTGGGGTTTTCAAACAGGTGAGTTACCATCTACCAAAATCATAAAGAAATAAAAATGATATAGAAAAAGAGCTATGAAACGTGTTTCAAAAGAAAGGACAAACCAAGAAAGAATTGCACAGGTCTGTAAATTATCGTTTTAATTTGGGACCTATGACAACCTTGACAATGCCCCTTTATGCTTCTCTCTATTGTCTCTATTTATATCATGCCATTTTTATTTACTGTTCATCTAGCAAATAAAGCCCGTCCCCAGCACTCAGAATGCCAGGCTATGGAATTGCTGTAAGTCTCCTTGGAGTGGTGTTCAGCCACGGGTAAACTAGTCCTGCAATGAGATGTTCCCTATTCTCCCTCTAAGATCCAGAAAGAAGAAACTCATTGCTTATGCTGCAATTTTGATAACCTAACTGGCAGAACAGTTATTCAAATTTTAAGCTTCTAAATGCAGCCAGATCAACCTGGCCATCCACATAAATAATTTTGACATGATAAGTATGCGAGTGTGATGATAACTGATAAGTGAAGCAATTACCTTGCTTTTTTGGATTATATTAAATGAAGATTCTGATAGAGTAATGAAAAGAGACAAAGCAGACAAAAAGGCAGCTGTAGAGCTTTTGGGCACTGTGTTATCTCTATTATACCATATTGAAATAGAGAAGCTATCACCAATCATGCTTCCTATGTAACTTCTAGCTTCTAACGGTGAACAATGAATAAATTGTCACAAGACAGTAACAGATAAATTGGGATTGGCAGTGCTTTTTAAAAGTGTAAATAAACTTATCAGCCCCCTCACCCTCCCCAAAAGGCAGTACAGTTTGCAGAGGATTTTTTATTTTGGTACATTGTAGCTTGCAATGTCTCCTTTCATTTACCCACCTCCATTGTCCTTTGTTTGGCCATCAGTTTTAAGTAGCCACTTCAGCATAAGAGTTTACTCCAGCACCAGCATTCTTTTTGTGGTGTACTACAGAGCACTTTGCTTTTGTCCCTATGTGTTTTTTACTTCGGCTGTTATCCTCCTCTCCTAATTCCTGCCATTCCAATTAGAAGCTGCTCTAATTATATGGTTTTATGCTGGCTTTTATTGCATGCAGAGGCATACAAAGATATAAACAGCACCTCCAAGCAAAGGTGCCCAGTTCTTAGTTTCTAAGAACAACTTTGCAGACACTGAGTACCTCATAGATTAATTAGTTCTCCAGAACTGTGCTATTTCTTTCCAAAGACCAATCCCAATTCTTTCTGAGAAGAGATTTTTGCTACTGATTTTGGCGGGATCTGGCCCAGCATTCTTTTTGGCGGGGGATCATGTGCTGAAACTGATATTTGTACATTGCATCCTTTCAAGACAAGGCACAAATGGAGAGGGAATGTCATTCCCTTGTTAAAATTAATTAAGTAACCTAACACCGTACATCTGGGGAGAGGACAGAAGGGGAAAGGAAGTTCTCCTTGTTCTCTGTTTACCGTTTAAGCCCTGCTGCATGCTGCAATAGCATCACAGTGCTGTTACTAAGGCCTCCTATGCTCTGCAGCCAGCTGGACCTAAAAGCAGTGGCAGAGTTCCTGCTCTGTGGGATTCATTGCTTTGGGATGACCGCATTGTATTCCTGGTTAGAAACTTGTCACACTACTTTTACTTTTTTAACTTATCATACCTACAGTGGACAAGCCAGGGAGTTTGGAGATCTTGCTGGCAACATGGTGGGTTTTTAGAAACCCAGTACAGCATGGGAAGCAGTTGAAAATTTTGGAATGGAGAATGCACACAACTTCCTTCCCTGATGTCAGGAACAACAGAGGGGATCTGTAAACTAGCAAACTGTGACAGCAAGCATCTGTCACCCTTCAGCTCCCCACCCTGATATCTGCAGCTGAAAATCTCTGATAATGAAGGCTAAGCATACTGACAAACTATAGTACCCACTGAGTGGCTCTGCATTGCCGTTATTAGACTCCAGGATTAATGTTCCACAAGGGTATATCGCTCTTGTACATTGTTTACTTATTCAGAAAGAGTTTTTGGTTTGGAAGTCTATCTGAGAAAATCAGGCAGATCACAAACCAAATTTTACTTCATGAAAATGAAAGACTGTTTTTCCTGCTATTTTATAGGAGTTGGTGGATTATGTGGTAAACTCTATGGCTGCAGAACTGCATTAAAAAAACCCCCACTTTGACTACTACCTATTGTTCCACAGGATCAATTGCTCAGATCCATCTCCTACTGAAGTCAATGTCGCATCTCACACTGAATTCAATGCTCCTGCTACTTATTTCAAAAGAAAGCATTTTAATTGACTCAGAACTATCCAGGCACACATACATCTTGCCTATGTAAACACATTTTTGTTCCTGTTATTCCCACTATCTGTTTCCACCCATAATGTTTCTTTACCTATATGCTCAGTCTGCATTAAATTAGCAAAAACTTTTGTTGCAATGACAGTGGTTTTTCCCAAAAGTTCAAGTTTCAAGTTTGGGAAAGTATGGAAATGTATTACCAGCCCTTTGGGTTCTAAAAGAGAATGCAGCTTCACTGGGGATAGACCATCAATCAGTGCAAGCTGAGGCAGTCCTGTCCTTCCCCAGGATCCTGGCTGTATGTCCCCTCCTCCCTGCCTTGGTGATGCTGGCACAAGTGCTCACCTAACCATGCTTTGGCCTGATCAGGGAACCGACCTGGCTGGAGGGAAACCTTTCCTTTGGGCTGGGTTGGTTTCCAGCAGGATCAGTGGCTGTATCTGTCTCAGCTGTGCAGCCACATGAGGTACAGCACCCATGCAGGGGGGGCAACTGGAGGGCACGGCTGCGGGTGGGAAGGAACACCCCTTTTGACAGCTGGCTGCTGGTTCAATGACTCAATTTAAGCCTTAGATCAGATCACACTTAGGGTTACGGCCTCTGAGAGAGCTGTGCTTTGAGGAAGTGGAATGCTTTCAGAGTGCAATATGTCTAAAGAGGGGACAAGAGAAATAAGTAAAGGAAAATATTGCCTCCTTTTTCATCAAAACCATAGAGAACCTCCCAGTTACTGTACTGTATCACATACCTGAGCTAGGATGCTCTGCATAGACTACGTGAATATTCTTTTTGCCTTCCTGAGGTTCATCATGCCATGTCTTGGCTGCTAACTGCACTATGCTCACACAGCCAGCACTGCACAAGATCTAGATCAGCCACCCCAAGTTGGGTGGAGCGAGTAACGGTGAGGGTCAACACTCTTCCCCAGCTGTCCAGAGCAATTTACGGGCTATTTCCTAGCAGTTGCCTGGAATGTCAATGACATACAACCATTAGTGGACCCAGGAATGTCAGTGAATGTAAAAATGACACATTTCAAATTCAATTTACTGGAACCAATTTTTAATCAGGTAAAGAGTCTGTATGGGTTACATCAGTAGAATTGGGCTTCTGGCAGTATCCATTTCAAAAGCACTCATATGACTTAGAAATTTAAAGTCCCAAATGTAAGAGTATTAGGAGCATAAATATCTTTGGTTTTCAATGGAATCCAGACCTTAGAGTCACTGAGGTGCTTTCAGAAGTCTGTATTTTGCCCTTGAGAAATTGTATTTCCCCAATCTATTTTCTACTGAGACATGGAACAGACAGAATTACTAGGCTATGAGAGTTGATTCTCATACAAAAGATTACATGATTTGCTAGATCCTGTCTTTATGATCATTGATAAAATCAGGGAGAAAGACTAACTGCCTCTTTTTGTCCTTTTTGAACTGTGGAATGCAGAGGATGGGCTGATAGAAGAGGGTGGACGTGGTTTGCAAAGCAATAGATTAGATCAACTTCTTGTCACCTAACACAATCACAACATTTGCCTTTCATCTTTACTTTTAGCCTTTTTGGCCTGCAAAAGATAAGAAAGTAGACCAATTGCCTGGATTTAGAGCTGTATGTCGGAGTGATGGTACAGAAATTGGTAAAAGAAATCTCTTTGTGTATGCAGATTTTTCCTGGGATGCTTTCCCAGTGTTGGAACCTTCCTTTGAGACTAAGCATATGTTGCAGAGGGCTGAGGAGAAAACAAACATACATGTTCCTCTGGGACAGGTGTCCCCAAAGAATACTGGACTCTCATGACCACTTATAAAAGTGTAGTTGATACCCTATCACCTCACGCTTATCTGAATCTCATTTTTAGTCACCCATTCATACAGGGACTTTTTCCCTTCTATATTACACAGGCCTGAACTGCCCAGGTTTGCTACAATTTCCCATACAACCTCTCTGAGAGTGTTACTTTCCAGTGAGGATGTTCATGCTTTTTAGCATCCCTTGTCCTCATCAAAAGTATCCCAGACGCAGCAGGATGCCAAGTCCTGCAGAGCAGAATACGATGTAAGACTTCAGAGCTATGTGGGTGAAGATGCACATTCAAGGATGGGAACTGCAGAACAGCTGGCTGTTGAGGTAATATTTTGCCATTGCTTTGCATGATTTGGAAAACTGATACATGACTTGTGGTCTAGCCCTACAGTAATAATCAGATATGTACAGTGAGACATTTGGTATTGATCTACTCCTAATCAGAAATCAAACTAAACCTTATCTTACGACAAAGTGTAATTAACTATTTTGTTAATTACTATAATTATCCTCCCCACATTTATTTTGACAGCAGTGTCAGTAGCAGAAAACTATTTCCTTAAATTGCTGTTGCCTATTATGAATTACAAATTCATACAATTTTGACAAATGATTTTATTCTCCTTTTAGCAGCATGTTTTGTAACAGACAGCTTTTCAGAAAAAAATGGCCATCTTCTTGAAAACCAAGCTAGAAAGGTCACACACAGAAAATTAGCTATCCTGTAGCTAACAAGCATCATATTTGACCAAATACAAAATTATTTTTCTTTCCTCTCTGGTGTAAGGTTCTTTAGACACCTAGGTGACATTATGAGATGTGGGGAAAAACAAAAAAAAAAGAAGATAAAGAAGAGGAAGGAGAAGAAGAAGAGGAGCAGAAGGAAGAAGAGAAAATCTGAATGGTTTATAGTAGTCACTAACCCAGAGGTGGCCAATGGGGAGCAAATGGACTAAGTGTGACCCATGAAATTCTACAATGTGTTTTGCCCATTGAAAATCATCCCCTTTCTCTTTCTATCGTGTGATGAGGAGAGGGAGAATACACAGAGGCAGCATGACACATTGGTGGTGCTCTGAGACTCAGTACTCGTTTTAATTTTATCATATCCCAAATAGGTGACTTAGAAATGAGACGTGGTTGTGGCCAGAAATCTTTGAAAATGCAGGAATTCAAGTGGGAGCTCTTCATGTGCTTTCAAAGCTGGAATCAGACCATCTGCTCTGTGCTTCATTTAGCAACTTCTATTCTTAACTAAAATACTTTTTGAACCAGCTGCTTCAGCACTGCAATTCCTCCTTTCTGCCCAGCAGATCTCAACCTCTGGGGAGTACTGACAGAGCTTTTAATACAGTGCATTGTCCAAGCAAAACTGAAGTTCTCTTGTTGGCACAAGGTTTACCAAACAGCAAACAGGACATGTGGCACTAATAGGAAAATTGCTTGCAATAAGATGGGTCTGGATTTTCCGTGGGTTGCATCTCCCACTAGGAAAAGGAGGGAGTAGGGAACAGAGGGGCTGAACCACATGTGACCCTAGTACACTCACCGCCTGCCTCTGTGACTTGCACTTGCAGAGTCTGATTGCTCCTGAGTAGAATTCTTTGTTTCTTATCTGTACATAAACTTCTGGGCTGCTGCTGACTCTTTGGAGGTGTCAGGATCATATTTTGAAATGACAGAATGGGTGAGCAAAGCTGGACCACGAAACTGTTTCAGCTGATACATCCCCTTTGTAGAATGGCAGTGATGGAGTTAACTGAGTTGGCACCTCTGCTGTGATAGTGTAACACGTTGTGTTTCCTGAGTGGTAATGACTAACATGGTCAGCAGTTGGTGCCAATACTGAGCATTTGGTTAACCTCCTAGTTTGCTTGTAGCAAAAGTAATTTACTCAGTACACAGACATCTACCCCAGTCTAATCTCCTTGACAAGAGATTACAAAGGGGTGGTGGGCTGAAGTGGCATAAAATTCCAAATACCGTATCTATTTTTACTCATTGACAATAGAGTAATATCGGTGGGACAAGGATTAGTAAACAAAGATATTCTTTCTTAAAAGCCAGCTTTCCTCCCTGGTTTAAAATTACAGTGGAGCAGATCTTCAAAAATGAAATAAAAAGTTCATCATTGTGCCATCCCAGGGATGGAATTTCGCAGTATGGATCTATAGGAGGTGGATTTCAAAATTACACAAAGCCACATGGAAATGAATGTGGTGTTCATATGTAGGGCTATTTATACTGGATGTCCTTGCTTGATTTGAGAACAAGAAAAAAAAAAGACCAGAGCATGAGACATATGACTAACCACAAAAGGACCAGGGAGCTTGATTTTACTGAAATCCTGATGTGGCTTGTGATACTTGGTGAGCTTCTAGAGTCACATGGCAAGATAACAAGTACAGCTGCCATTAAAAAAAATCATATTTCTAGCCCTTGTTACAGAGGAAAGTTTGAAAAATAGACTGAATACACACACACTGTGTATTCTGTGTACATTGTGTGTATACACACTGTATACAAACACTAAAGAGATAAAAAAGAGCCAAAATACACTTAATACAAACCTTGTGATTTAGCCTAGTTTCATAATTTTAGGGTTTCTGAATCATGCTTTTTGAATGCATGGGTTTGGCAAAATACCATCATCATAACTAAGCAACAGCTTAATAAATGAATCTAGATGCATTAACAGGACGTGGAATGTAATGTCAATAAATACTAGACAGGAAATGAAATTCAAATAATGAATAAATTTGAAGAAAATTATAATTTCAGAGATATATCGTGAATAGAGACAGAGGGAAGGGCCTATTGCTTTGTTACTCTACTTCCTTTACACAAAGCAGAAATTTACCATTGATGTTAATTAGATCAGGATCAAGCCAGCAATTAACAATTTAAAAACCCATACCTTTAATATATTTATGTAATAGTGGTTATTAATAATTTACTTGGGTTAAAGTCATCACTAGCACTTGGGATATTCTTTTGCAAAGGAAAATACACATGAAGAGAAGTTTAAAAAATTCCGTTAAGTAAAATATTTGGGGTCATCAGTAGGCTGACAGTAACCCTCATGCCCATTAGTTCCTCAGCATCTGAAAAGCATTTCTGTGCATTTCTACAATTTTATCCAAAAGTACGTATTGCCACCAATAGAAGAGCCACAAAATATCCATGTACAGACAAGGGATATGGAATCCAACCTGGACCAGACCATGGTCATGTGGATTTAACCTGCTCAACTTCTACCAGCTCCGCAAACTCATTGGCATTTCTGCTCTACCCTTCCCTTTTTTCTTGGACACCAAAGAGAATATTCTAGGCCTTGATTATGCTTCTGAAACCTAAACACCACCGATATCAAGATAAAGATTTTTTGACATGAGTGAAAGTCTCTTGTTAGGACTCTGCAATGAGCAAGTCTTACAAACCCTGTGTTTGCCCACCTTCCTGTTGAACCTCAGGTGCGTCTGGACAGCAAACATTCATTTCTTGCAGCCAGATTTCTTCAGAAACATGTATTCATGGTAGGCATGTCATTTACTGCCCTCCATGCCCTGCTCACATGCTGTGAGCCCACAGACTCCCTGACAGCCCGACCTGTGTGTACTGCCATCCCAGGGGGTAGCAGAGGTGGACACCCAATTCATCATCCAGCAACACCCAAGAGTGCTTTAGGGCTGCTCAATTCACTGCCTCTCTGGTGCAGTTCTTGTGACTTTCTTTGAATTCCCACAAGGATGGTTAATTGTCCTTTTCATCCCAGTCCCAGTTCCAGTCCCGGTCAGTCCCAGCGCTTGGCAAGAGGCCTATTACCCATCACACCACCTCCCCAGGCAGGTCCTCAAGGTGTCACCACCGGCTCTGGGGTGGCAGATGTGCCACCAGACAGCTGAGCTGCTCTAATGCAGTCAGCCTCTGCGGTGCGAAGGATTTCTCATTTCTACCAGTGTCTTACGAATGAAACTTCCCAACTTTTGCTGTCAATCTATCTTTCTCCATATTTTCATCAACAGACTGTTCCCTTTACCTCCTTTACTTGCCCTTTCCACTTTTTAAAAAACAATTCCTCTTTATTGGTTGTATGATTCAATAAAGTTATTCTCTTGATAAGTGTGAAAGGTCTCTTTCTTCTTGCCACCGCAGTGTGTACTTCTGCAGCTCCCCATTACCACGGCTTCCACTTCAAACGATCATCTTTAAAGGTCACTTGTTTCCTTACACATGCAGTCAAGCCCGACAATGATTTAATGACACCTGAAGAAGCTCATATTAAAATTACCTACGGTGCGATCATAAATAATTATTAAGCAAAAGAAGAAGAAAGCAAACACGTTTCTTTTTGAGAAACCAACACCAAAGATATTAGTTAAAATGTTAAAGTATATTAACCAATTACATAAAACCCTTTCATATTGCCTTGCTTCATTTCAAACATGGCACAGGCTATTTTGTCTGTGAACTCAAGTGGAACAAAAAGCTGCAGAATGCAATTTGTGTCAGGAGCCGGACTGCGGAGGGACAACTAATTCTAATTAGCGCAAATTCCCCACGGGCCACCGAGAGGCCTCGCGCAGGAGCTGCCGCCGCTGCCGAGCCCCTCTGCCCGCAACAGGTGGGCAGGGGCGCCCGCCGTAGCCCTGGCGACAGCTGAGGGCAGCCCCTTCGCCGGACACCCCTAATTAATGGCGTGCACGCCCAGCCTTTGAATGTGATATCTTTTAATATAGCTCTGAACGAAGGAAGATTGGCTCTTCTAATTGGTTAAAATTAAGGGGGCGGAGGAGTCGGCCAAGAACCGCTGGACTGCAATGCCGGTCTCATTTCAGACTCGCAGCCTAAAACTCTTTGCTGATCAGTGCAAAAAGGGTGCAGCGGGGAAAAGGAATTACTGGGGGGGAAAAGTCTTGGCCATCTGATAACACTGGTATTCTAGTGAGCACGTCCCTAACGTAAAATATTTCTGCAACTCATTAATATTCAACATTTGATGCATATTAGAAATATGCTTTTAAAATTCTGATCGATTATGAGAAATAATGGTGGCGAGGAAGGCACAGGTCATTAACCTAACTATTAGACTTCCTAGCTAAGCCTCATTTTGAACTGTTCAGTCTAAAGCAAACTCAGGGTAAGACTGGCTGCCTGATTTCCAGCCTGCTTCCGTCAGACCTGCTCCCATTCATGAAAACTGCTTCTGCGAGAGCACAGCCAGCCCTAATGAGAGAGGCAGCCCTCCTGCCCTGCCTGCGGGAGGGAAGGGAAGGGAGACGATGCAAGAAGATTTTATACAACATGCCAGTTAGAAATGTTTTTGAAATAACTGAGCAATGAAGCATACTTCACACAGATTAGGATTACCTCATTTGCAAAGTCTTGTAACAGCTAAACACCAGTGAAAAACTTTGTCTTAATCCTGCTGAATTATATACATTGAGTTATATCAGGAAAATGCTTAGCTGTTAGAGATTTCAGCGACTGGAGGTCTGACACATGAACTGTAAAAAGCATTTTACTTGACTTGCTTTTCTCCACGTACCAGCCGACTGGAAGCTATGGCAGAAGGAGAACTGGCAAAGCCTCTGAGGAGCTCTGCTCTCCTCGCTTTCTGGCAGGCTGATGCTTCGGAGGAGTGCTGAAGCTGTCCTTGCGTGCTGGTACAGCGACCCACCATGCGCTTCTGTGGTGCTGCCCTCAACACTGCCAGCCCGACATATTTTATCCAAACTACCAGCTATACTAAACAGCTATTCTGTATGCCTTCGTTCCTCTGTAATAAGGGCTTTATTTAGGGACTTTAAATAATCCTTTATCATCATTTCACACGTCTTAAACTAACAGGGTTCGTTTCTCTGTCTTTATTGCATTTACTTTTACTACGCGTTTCAGCTAAAAACACTCCAGAGGGGTGTGCCAACTACGACTATGTCACAAGAATGATTTTATTAAGAAAATGCCTCCAATGCTACCTCATAGCATTTTCCACTACTATTGTTTGGGTTGCACCAGAGGCTAAAATGTGGCTTCTTTTAATAACACATTTGCATAAGTTGATCTGAAAGATCCCCATGTGATGACATTACTCCAGGGTTGGCCTGTCATCTCAAAAAAGCCCAAGGTGCTGGTCCCAAAGAGATCAAACTCAAGAATTAACTAGTCTTCATAAAGCAGGAACATCTCTACAAGCAGTAAAACAAATGATTATCATTTCTTTTTGGCGACGGTCTATGCCAAGCTACAGAAAAACAGAGCTTTCAAACACTGACAATCTGGTATATTGAAGTATGACCATTATTTTTTATTTTCCACATTTTTGGTCCAAAGACAGTTCTGAGTAATTGATTCCCATAATGAGCTATGGTTCGTTAGTCAATTTAATTTATAATTGAATTGGATGGATGTAACTCTGTGTAAAATTGTCTCTGAAGAATCTGTTTTGTTCGTCTGTTCAACTTCTGACAGGGATGGAAGAAAATCTAAATTATTCCCTTCTGCAAGAGGGGAAAACTCTGAAAGTCTCAGCATCCCTTGTGAAATTAAGAGGAAAAATATTTTTAATAGTTGCCATGTAAAAATAATATGGCTTTACTAAAACTTATACAACCCTGACAATTAACACATTAATGCCTGGAATGGTGGCTTAAAGTGAAAATCAAAACATAGGGAAATATATGAATCAGCAGTCCTGCCTGAACAGCTGGAAAGATCACTCTTAACCAGAATAAAAACCACAGATAGATATTTACTGGTAAGTCATGTCTTACTTCCTTGCAAATACTGCAAAATCTGGAGAACTTGTTTCTCCATGCTTTTGTACCAATATTCTGATGACACAACTTCATTGGGAAATGCCTGGTGTGAAGAATCAGACCCAGTGGGTTAAATTTTTCTTCTGTTTACAACTTGGAAACCCAGAGTTGCTCCCACTGCCATGAAATGCAGAAGTGCTCTAAATTCAGTTTGCTTTTGTAAAGAGATTTGGGAATTGTCGCTCTACCCTCTGTGAGCCTTCTCTTGGCCATTGCAACGTTAATGAAATAACAGAGCAGTATATGAGAATGACTTCTGCTTAGAAGCAGAGACAGGGAAGACATGCCTTGGTTTAGGATTTTGAAGATGAACACAAAGTTCCACTTTTAAGTTAATTTCAGCCTGGGGTTCCTTGGGCCTCAAGACTCACATACAAACCCACTTTCATTCCAGAGAAAATATTCAGGTTCTCATCATGTGCTGAATACACTTCCCTCCTAATTTTTCATGTCTAAAGAGAATCTTGGGTGTCTCTGTCTCCATTACTGGTCTTAGCAAGACGTACCGGCACTGAAAGATACATTTAACTTATAAGGAAAAGCAAGTGAATTAATTCATTCAATATTTGTATTTTTCTATATAGAGATATAGATATTAATCATTGATTGTGTGTTAGCAGACATATATGCTAGCAGTAAAAGAATTGCTACACTATTATGTAAGCGTAGTATTTCTTGTAATCTAGCCTCATGCAAAAGCAAAATATACATTCTCCATTTGCTGAAAAAATAAAGTGTACTGAGAAGCATTGCAATGGGATAGGTGATGATGATCAGCTATTATCAGTCCCAGCAGGCACATATTTTTTCTTAACAGCCACAGGACTGCTGCTCTGAAAGCCAGGCACAAGGATTTTTTAGTTCAGAGCATTTCACATTGCTTTTTAGAGGCAGGCATGACACACGGCTGCACAAACTCTTATGGCCTCCAGTTAAGGGGTCGCTTAACAACCTCATTTGTCTACTTTTGCATCAAGTCCCCAATAAATTCTGATGGGCAACAGGCTCCCAGGCTCCTTACGTTACCCAAATAATGTTTTTTTTCCTTTTCCTGTAACAGTAGTAGTAGAAGTGTTGCATCCAATCTTCATCATATTTCAGAGTTTGTTTATAATGTTTCCAACCTTTTTTTCTACTAGCAAGTATTTGCTCTGGTAGAAGGGATATGAGGCAAGTTCAGTGACTGGTCATACCTACCCACCTTTGCTGAAGTGAATGTGGTCATAAAGATGGAACTGAGGACACAATTTGGCCTATTACATCCACATAAGAGTTACCACAGGCTGTTTATTTCTGGGCTATGCTATATGGACATAATAGCAGAAGGAGGCTGGAGCTATTGAAGACTGTTCTTATTCTTAATTAATACATTCTGGCTGAGAAATTCTTTAATATAAGTAATTTTTAGCACTGCAAATGCATGGGAGACAATGAAAGTTGTTTCTAAAAAATGTTAAAGCTGACATCAATCATTTATACATAATGCACAAAGCAATGAGGGCAAACTCTTCAGTGCAGATAAGAGATGTCACAGTAAACTTATGTTCCAAGGCAGTGGTATCAGTTACGATCGATCACTTGGTAGCCAGTGGAAGTTACATTTTTACTTTAGTCTTTAAACTCTTTTGACTGCACTACCAAAAGTATTGTTTTAATCTAAAGTGCTAGATCAATATTTCTGATCAATAAGCATTCATTTCCAACTAACAAGGACAATGGTTAGTGGATTCCTTTAAACATTTTCATTTCAAGGAAATCTCTGCTGTTCTAGAAATCAGATCTCTAACAAAGAGTACAAGAAAAAGGAAAATGAGCACAAAACATAATAGAGAACTTCCAGATAAATTCAGCTCCTCCCCAGCACAATTTTTCTTTCTCCTATGACAGTAAATCAGTAAATATTCTGTATGACCTTTATATTTTAAGTAATTATAAAATTCAACAGCATTACCATTAATTCTTCCCACCAAAGCGTACAAAGCCAAACCAAACAAAATCCAAACCACAAATGACCAAAACCAAACTGACAAACTTCAGTTGCTGAAAAATTAATCCCTAGTGATAACAAAGTACAAATCAACACGCACAGCTTAGAAAAGTACCCCTGGTTCACTTTGTAGAAGATCTGGTATAGCTTCCATGGGCTTCAGAGAAATCCCTCCACTTTCAGCTCAGATGAGTTTAGCCCCAAGAATGGCAACCCCTGGCCCAGCCAGCAGCCAAGAGCTGGTCCTCTTTAGGGTAAACCTTTCTTCTTAGGCACAGAGAGATCTTGAGGACTGAGCTCTCCCCTGTTTCCTGGAAAAGCCAGACACCACCTTGCCAGAACATCTGGAGGGTCTTTCTGTCCCTCCCTGCTTAGTCCTGGGCTTTTCAGAGCAGGACACAATTCTATTTTAAATATCCCAGGGACTCTGATGCAAGTTAGAGACATGTTTGGCTACAGACAAATTAGGACTTTTGCCACAGTGGTGTGTACAGACCACTCCCTTTTATTTTACAAGCCTAACTAGGAGAGAACATGTTGTTTTCAGTGCCTGCAGCTGTGCTTAGCAGTCCCCGCTAAACTCAATGTTCTCCAACTTCCCACCACCCCCACACGATGATTTGCTGCTTCGCACACTCTCTTCTCCTCAAGACACTGGCTATTGTTTACATGGCAAGAAATTCTAGAGCTAAAATTAAAAAACAACTGGATTCTTTCAGGCTGGGCTGTCAGCATCCTGCACGGCAGGAACTACGTACTTGGTGCCCTCCATCCCCTTGTGGCAGCCCTGGCACTGAGGCGGTGGAAGTTGTTTAACTAGTTGTCCACAGGCACCTCTTACACAGGGTGTAAAGCCAGGATGCTACAGCCACTGCGCACCCCCTCCATTGGCATCTCTCCCAAAGGACGGGTGCTGAGACGACTTGAAGCCATGAGTGGTGTGCCCTGTGCCTGGTGGCCCCTGCCTACGCAGGGGCACTAACATGGTGTTGCCCTGCCTCCATGACACCAGCTTGAAAGCGCAAATCCAAGCAGAGCATAAAGCCCACGCTCTATTTTCTCCTCCTTCATGGCTGGTCATAGAGCTGTGGTTTGGATGGGGTGCAACTAAAATACAATAAATACTGTATTCGATTGTTCACATGGACTTCATTCCCCTTCATACATTCGTGGCATTACTTCTGGTTTTGAATCAACCCCAAAATTCAAAGCTAAGTCAGACAATTTGTCTGTTTTAATTTGTATTTATCATAACCAGTGAATTTCATCTGGATTTCTCCCAGAAACATAAATCAGGCAAGATTTGCTCAAACACATGCATCCCAATGAACTTTAGGAGGAGTCTGGGCCAAGCTCAGCGGTTCATGCCATCTTTGCTCTTAATTCTATAGATGAGAGATAGGGGAAGCCAGCTGCTAAAGTGGGTTGCATGCAGATTACACTTTTCTCACTGGGAAATGATGGGAGAAGAATTTTGGCTCCATTAAATACAAAGCGTCCCCTCAGACAGAAGGCTTAACACAAAATGAATGGAAGGTCAAACTTTTGTAGGGCTATTAATCTGTACTGTGACTTATGCAGATTGGAAAATATATGAGAAATGTAAACAGAGTGTTCACTCTGCATTAGATAGCAGGAGATATGCAGAGCCTGAATAGATAACCTTTTGTGAACACTGGGAAGCTGGATTTTATGTGAGCGCTGTATGAGTCCTACTCTTTATGGTGCCTATTCATCTAGTGCAGTACTCAAGTATGAAGGAGTGGGCAAAGGAGGAGGGGCAAGAGGAAGAGGGCTGCTGGATACATGCATAAATTTACCATAAATGGTAAAACTTTCATTGACTTTAACTAAGCCAAGAAATCTGCTTTTAAAGGCAATACAGCCAAAGAGTGATATGGGCAACACAGGACCTTGGGCAATACTAATCTACATGAGAAAGTGGCACATTTATGAACACTCAAAATCACGCTAAATCTTAACACAATCTTATATGTCATAAAATGCATATTCTATTGCATTTTCCACTCTCTTTTTTGTTCAGTTTCTTTCTCCCCAGCTAGTTTGGCATTGTTTTCCCTTCTTCAGGTGTTTTCCAGTCACAATTACTCCATTGTTTCAAAATACTGGTTCCTGTTCATTTATTTTGCTGACCATGCCTTTTCCATCCTTCACTGTAGTCTTCTCCTCAACTAGTCATGACCTCTGTTTTTCTTCCGGGCTCTTTATTTTATTTTGCTTCTCTTATTCCTCTTCTTTCCCTTCTGCTTTTTCATACAGACTCCTTTCTATCTGTCATTTCTTTTCCTTTGCATGGTATTCTCTTTATTTATCTCATCGCTACTTCCTTTTTACTTTTTGTACTTTTCCTACTTCTGTACTTGCTTTCTCTCTGTTAATTTCCTTATATACGCCAGTTCCTAAGGGGAAGAATTGGATTTGGAAGAAATGGTGGGAGTTTCTCTCATTGTGTAACCGTTTTTAAAATGGTTTTGAAAGTATAAAAGCAAACAAAGTTATCAGTAAGGACTTTCTCTTTTTTTTTTTTCTTGCAGGAAATAGACATTTCCTCTGAGCTTTGACAGCAACATTCCAGTTTGGTTAGAATCAGGCAAATCCTGCATCATCTGAATGGTCCATACCAGAAGCTGATCAGGCAGAACACAGTCAACTCCTCGCTTGCTTGGCTCATATCCT
Source organism: Mycteria americana (assembly GCF_035582795.1). Lineage (NCBI taxonomy): Eukaryota > Metazoa > Chordata > Aves > Ciconiiformes > Ciconiidae > Mycteria > Mycteria americana. The sequence goes on along the minus strand of NC_134371.1, from coordinate 52,828,134 downwards.
TTTCTGATTCCAACTATTTTCCCACTACTACATCCCTCATAACCTTCTCTGTATGTCCCCATAAGATCACTATGTCACTAAAGATGATTCAGTAGCCTCCCGCCACCCACTCCAGCTAGGCGTCCCTGTAGCCTAGTCCAGAAGAAAAAGATACTGGATGTTTTCCACCCTTCTAAGGTCTAGGCTTGTAACTTAGGTGCTCTGAAAGCACCCAGGTCTCTCCTCTTCGTGGGCAGTTTAGCTCTCAGGTTCCTGCGCTGCGCTCTGAATTGCAGTTCAGTGAGATGTTTAAAAGTAGTTAATATGAATAATTCTCTTTGAGCTCACCACCTACCTGGTGCTCTGCAGCAAACACCAGGATTGCAGTGCCTTCTGCCATTGCTTACATCAAAACAAAGCAGATGGAAAGAAGGCAGAAGACGAGCTAAATTAATACCTGACAACAGTCCACTCTATACGATCAACCACAGCCCTGCTGAAATCTGAAGATTACTACTGGCCCATGCACTGGAGTTTGGGAGCCTCACTGAGCTAGGTACCTGAGGTACGACACAACTAGAAGTGTGTACAATACATGCGGCATATTAAACAGCTGATGTTACATTCTTTGGGGGAATATTTCCCCCCAAATAACTGTGGGAAATATTAATTATTTATGGAATATTTGCATAACTGCATAATGTGTCTAGATATAAATAACAGATTATTTGCATAACTGCATAATGCCACTAATCACGGGAAGAAAAAAAGAACAAAATATTTCTGGCATTTGATCACACTGTGTCATATATGCTGTGTGATTCTTCTTCAAGCTCTCTCAGAGAGAAGCCAAAGCACAACTAAGCTCTGTACTCCTGTATTCCATAAGAGGAACAACAGGTAAATTTTCAAACACTTTGCAAATCCTGTGTAAACAGTAGTCCGACTGCAAGGCCTTGCAAACCCCTACAGGCTGGATGGTGTTTCGTATAGATTATTTGTCCGAAATTGGAAGAGAAAAACAGACCACATGCACAATGCGCATAAGTTTCTACAACCAAAATTCACACCTCTGTCATCCATCCTGAGCAATAGTCACCACTTGTCTCTTAGGCAGCAGTTTTCATCCTTACATCAAAGTGCTTTACAAGGAGAAGAAGTACTGTTCTGCAGATAAGGACACTCAGGCCCAGGAACATGAAGTGACTTTCCAAAGTCAGAGAGCAAATCAGGGCTAGAAGTGGTATCGCCAGGATCCCCTGCTGGCCTCCACACCAGGCTCCATCTCACCAGGCAATAAGAAATATGCCTGACTATTAAAATTTGTGCTTGGTGCACAACTGCTCCACAGGCCTGGGGTGCTCCATGCAGAGCTGCCCACCTTCCCCTTTCCATTAGGGTGGATCCTTTGTGACCAGCCAGCAAGTTTCTTTGGAGGGGGGCAACACCGGCTCCATCCCTCCTGCCCAGGGGAAGTAGTCCCTTTATTTGACAAGCTGAGCATCCCTCTCATCACAAAGTCCTGCTGTGATCCAGAGCATCTAACAACATTGTTTTTTCTCATGATGTAATAAATATGCTCAGACCACACTGTGCTTGTGGCTCAGTGGCATGCAGGCTTGGGTGTTGGGTCCGGGAGACAGGCTAAAGGCCTGTCCAAGGCTATGGCTCAGCAAAGCTAAGAACCAGTCTGGAAAGGGAAGGCAGCCCATGCCATGCAGAAAGATGTCAGTCTGGAGGGATAGCTGTGTGCACACTCTTTCTCCCCCTCATCAGGGAGCTCAGAGAAACACTGGGGTGATCCTACTCTAGCTCAAAGGCATCACTAAGCAGAAACGAGCCTGAAAATATGAGCTGAGTTTGTCAAGCTTTAATATTCCCTAATAACCACTGTTCTTTTCTCTGTTAAAGATTTCCTGATAGCTGCTGTTCTTTTCTCTGTTAAATACTATTTACCTCAGTGCTGGAGTTTCTAACATACACAACACTGACTTCATTTTTAATGGTATTTTGGTCTAATTTCAGAGCCTGATTTCCCAGTACAAACTCAAGTAACAAATGTATAATTATTCTCATAAATAACTCAGCACCTTACAGTAGGTTTCAAACAAGTTTCCCCACAAGGCACAAGTGCCCTATATTAAATTCTTTATAAGTGTAAGTTGATTAAGGTAAAAATTAGTTGTTATTACCTTATGGACATTTTAGTTTTCACAGCATTTCAAAGCTGGTCCTATCAGGAGTAGATTTGTTCCCGCCCACTAGTACAATCATCAGGAAAATTAATAATTATGTTCAGTCTGACTATAAATCATTGTGGTACAGGCAATTAATTTCTGTAGAAAAATGAAAGATCTATAAGTAGTATTATTGTGTAAACTACATGTTATGAAAACTCAGATCTAGCACAGGCACATTACAAAACCAATGCTCCTAATTTCAGAGTGTGATAATACTGGGTCATCTGAGGCTGGACAGCCAGAAGTTCTGAATACATAATGCTGGCAGCTCCTAGCAGCTTATGGTTGTTGTATCGTGTTTATGCTGCATTTGTAATTCTTGAACCCGATACAAGCATATGTGCTAACTTACAGAGAGTGAGTCTGGACAAAACGATTACAGCTAAGTTTTTTCATACATCTACTGGTAAAATGAGGCTGCTTGTTGCATTTGTTTATATCCTTGCTATTACAGAGGGCAGATTTCTATGTAGCATGCCTCTTTCCGGTTAAGGCCATGGTGGTCCTGGTGAGAACAGAAGAAAGACGATGTGTACACAATGCAGACCACCACATACCCCTTGTAAGCTAGATTTATATTTCTCTACCAACACGTGTTACAATCCTGCAAAGACATGTGTTTGCCAAAAGTTAGATAAACATAGCATCAAGGCCATAAAGTTTAGTTTGTGTTTAAAATAAGAGAAAGTAAAGCAGTTAGAAGCTCAATATTTTTATTGGCTTACCTATTAAGATAGTATGTCCTGTAGCACTATGAGAGATATTGTTATAGAAGACTGAAACTCAGTTTCATTTGTTATAAATAAGTCAAATGATTTCCAAAATCTCTGGATTTGAGTTTTCAATATTTAGGAAATCATTCAAACAAAATTCTCATACCAGATAAACAAAATAATACTTTGCCACCAGCTTTTAGTCCATTAGAAAAATTATTCTCTAGGGATTAATTTCAGTCGAATTCACCATACCTGAAAACATTTGAACAACATTTAATAATGCCTTGGACTGGAGGCTACAGGCTGGATGAATAGTAAAATCTTTACCCATTTGTTGCTGGGTTTTCAAAAGCCAAAATGAAAATGTGTAACAATGGAAGTAATCATGAAGTGAAGCATCTAAGGAAACAAAAAGAGATAAAATAATTCACATTGTGATTATTCACATAGAAAAAATTTGAAATATTGTAAGTAAATGTTTTATAAAGGCATTTTAAAAAGATGGATAGACTTCCTTTTTTAGCCACTTATAAAACGTCTTCTGCTGCTTGATCCAGCTTTGAAATCAAGTACTTTGAGGTATAAGTATCCAGACTTCACAGGGAAGTTCATTACTGAAAAAGAGTATATCCATGAATAAGGAAGCACTCCTTTGGAAAATCTTGCAGGACATTTTTAATAGTTTCTAAGATGGAAGCAGAATGGACAAATAACTATCTGGCATATGGAGCTTCCACTTATTTTGTAAGAGCAAAAAGAATTTAATAGGCCATATGAATTGCATTTGTCATTTACTAAATGTTCAGACACGTGTGAAGCTATGAACTATACTAGGTATCCCAGAGAAAATGTACCTAGATACTTTACTGGATAAAACAGCACGCTACCAGAAAGCTACTGCCGGTAGTCAGAAAAGAAAGCCCAATTTCCTCATTAGGAAATAGATGTAAATAATTCAGGGACGTGATGTTTTCCATTGAGATACATGATGCATTTAATGCATTTTAAATAGTTGAAGGAAACTCCAAAGAAATGTACCTGCTTCCACAAAGATCTACACAGCTTTTTATATTAATATATGGGATTTTGGACCACATTGTTGTCCACAATGGTATAATTTGTTTACTAAAGACAAGCTTGTGCTTAAGACATTGAGAAAACCATTGAGAAAACTCTTTGCATTTCCAGTAAACCTGGAAACAAACATACCAAGGTGGTAGAAATAAATTTGTTTGTCACTTTGCCTCTTCCCTTTTCTTCCCCATACCCCCAAAGGAAATCTGGATCTTGCAAATGAACCTAGCCACATCCTTAGCTGCTTTTGAGTAATGATTCAAATAATTGCTGTTAACAAAATTTTGCAATTTGTCAGCTAACCTGTAAGCTTTACTGGGCAATCACTGACATATTTCAGGAAGTACAAAGCCCGTTCACATGCCTGGATGAGTGGTCTGTGCCTATCCGTGCTGCTTGTACTTATACAGGCTTAGCAGGCTGGGATTGTCCACTGTACATTTGCCATACAGATAGAGAGGTCTGAAACTCTCACATACCACCCACGTATGCCCCAAACCTGCTGTGTACTGTTAAAGTGTAGCTAAATGTGTTCTTTCATTTGGGTTTCAAATGACATTTTCATTTTAAATTTAAGGATTGAGCCATAGCCAAACTGTGTTATCATCTAGGTTTATACGGTCATTACAGAGCTTTGATAAACATCTAGTCATATCATATAGTTGACTGTAATCTATCTAATCTATCTGTCTATCTCCTTGCAATTCTTCCCATATATGGCACATAAATCTTAGGCAGGGATTTGAGGATGTATTAGGATAGTATCAAAAGAGATGAAAATCACAGCTGTTCCAGCTAAAAGCCCTTCCTGATTTGTTAAACAAACATAAAACTGAGTTGAGAATTTCCCAGATTCACCTGGTTCAGCTGTATACAAAGAGTGGTTAAATTAAATGATCTTTCTCACAAAGGTCAAAAGTTAAGTGTCCCTGGTTACATGAGGCCTCATGCCTAATGGGATGATAATCCAATTCTATGGCATCTAGAAAGAATCCTTCTCCTAGTTATTAAATATGCATGTCTATCCCAAGCAAAATACATTGGAGCAGTGAGAAGTGGAGCTAATATACCGCACCAGAGTAGAGTTGCAAAAATGTCAACTTGGAACAGAAGAGCAGAGAAGAAAAAACAAACTAAACCTCCCACAGACAGTTCCAAGGGGTAAAAAAAATTGGAAAATTATTTGCAAAGTCAAACGCTCATAACAAAACCCGAAAGAGGACCACTCTCACACTGAAGTTACGTGACTTTTCTCAGGCAATGTTTATTTTAATTTTGATGTAACATTTTAATAATCGCATTAACTACTGATAAAAGAAAGAACAGGAACTTCATCTTGCAGGGTAGTAACTCCACAGCAGGTTTTGTTTCCACAGACAATCACCCATATTATCTGTAAGATTTTCCTATTTTCATGCGGATAAAATTGCAAGTCCCAGTTGCAAAGAAACAAAATGTCATTGTGGAAATTAAAGTTCCTTTAACCAGAAACCTTACACGCAACCAACCTTTTAATCCTTCAGAGCTGTTAACTGCCAGAATTGCATGGAGTTAAGACTAGTAAAACTCACAAGAATTTTTAGTAACGCATTTCAGCGCTCTTCCACTGTGTCACACTGCTTTCCATCAACAGCTTCGGAAATTCTGAACAGGTAAATGAAAGAGGCAGATGTCAGACCCTCTGATCAAGGTGAGCATGAGGGAATGCTAACTGCATTTGAATGGCACTACTTGCCAGGTGTTGGATGTTTTCTGCAAAAGAAATCAAGGGTTACAGAGTGTAATCCTTTCTGTTGTAGCCTTTCCCAGTGGTTAATCACTTTCATCATTAAACGTATGGGCTTTATTTGTCATTAGACTGCCATGCTTTGTCTGGAAAGCCACTGGTCCTTGTTATGCCCTTCTCTATTAGCTTATACAGTGTAATACCTGGAAGTGTTTTTTTCCTGGAACATACATTATACTGTTATCTCTCACTCATCTTTCTGATATACTGATTTCGTGAAGCCCCACTCACTGTAAAACATTTTGTCCAGTCCTCAATTAAGTTGTAGTGTTATTTCTGCACTTAACCTCCTTATTAAAATAGGAACACCAAAGCTGAACACAGATTCCCAGTGTAGCCTCATAATAATGAGCACAAAGGTAAAATCTCCCCCTTATTGCTCACTGCTCCCCTGTTTATACAGTAAGGATTGCAGTAGCCACTTTGGCCACCTGGAGGTCAGGATCAGTGCCTAAACTTTTCCTGAATTGGTGTTTTCCTGAGCACAGTTCCTCTTTCCATACACACAGATGGCATTACTCATTCCTAGGTAACTTTGCATTCAGTGACACTACAGCACATTAGATTTGAACAGAGTAGCCTACCAATGCCACTGCTCCATGAACCCTTAAGCCACCACTTGCCTGCTGGTTGCTGATTCTCATTCCTGCATCGTCCCCTGTGCAGCCATGACTCTACATTAAAAATAAGAAAACTCTCTTCCTGGGAGAGTTTTAGCTGGCACCATTCCCCTGAGCAGCACACCAACACCCGCACCAGCAGTGGAGGAGAGTGCAGGGCTGGGAACAAGTACTGCCATAATGGCCTCAAATGGTTGTGGAAATAAGAAGTCAGTGATTCAATTTCTTCTGTCCAAGAGCCTTAGCCTGCTAATTAGCTACGAAGTTTCCAAAATGCTGGGAAGAGAGCAAGTGCAAGGGGAAAGGAAGAGGCCTCTGACACGAGCCAGAGGCCTCTGACACGAGCCAGGGAGTAGCTGAGGAGCGAGGGCAATGGCGGCTGCCTGAACACAGTTCCCCTTGCGTCTGTGCTGAACTCCTGCTGCCAGACCCATCACTATTTCCCACCCAGAGTGCATAAGGGGCTGAGCGATTCGAGCTGCTGGTTGGTGGCACCTGGGAGGGAGAGCTCTGCTCTGGGGTGAGGCCCATCATGCCACCTGAGCAAGGAAGGTGGGTTTGGTGATTTACTTCATAGCCACCTCCAATCTTCCCTTATCCCCACCAGCAGCTGCTGCCCCACCCCCCCACCCTGGGACTCCCTGTGTGGCAGGGTCCAGATGCACGTTCAGCTCTTCAGGGCTCTGCAGAGGCAGGGTGAGCAGCAGGACCTTGCTGCCCAGGTCTGGTGCTGTTTTGCCACCGATAACCCCATCCCAGGCATCTCATGAAGCTGGCCATGCTGCACAGCATGCTGGCAGGGTGCTCCCCTACAAGCCCCAGCCTCCTGCTCCTCCATGAATGGGCAGTTCAGAGACAATCCTCGAACAGAAACAGGAACCTCAAGGAGCAGAGACCAGCAACCAAGTCTCCCCGTATCAGCCAGCTGTAGATTAAAACAAGTACAGAAATATCCAAGGATCCAATAAACCCTCGAAACTTTGTATGTGACTCAACCAAAGGAGCTGGAAAAATCACCTCTGGCTTTTTTCTAATCGTCCTTCCCCAACAGGCAACACAAACTCTGCTTGGCTTGGCTTCGTACTGAGCACCACCCAGCCCAGGGAACCGAACACCAAGGAGTAACACAACAGAGACAGCAAGTGGCGCGGCCTTTCATATGAAGGCTGAGCAACAGGATTGACAGAGCGCAGTCCTCTCGTACGGTTGGGTTTGAGGGTGAAGCAGGAGTAGAGCTCAGCTGCAGATTTAACAGTGCTCATAGGTTGCCATTTCAAGATTTCCTTCATAATAGAAATTTCATGAGACTCATCAAGTTTCCCACATACTCACACATTACTCATCACTGTGGTATTTGAGCACCTTAGACCAGCTGTTTAATGTGAAACCCGTTGCCATGGGCCAAAATCTCAGGAGATTTTGGATGTATATTAGTAGTTCCTGCTCAGTTTTGGGTCCAACATAGACTTCCAACTACTAAGACATTTTGAGGACCTTAGATACAGAGGTTCTGCTTTGGACTGATCTTTCTTCCTTTACCAAAAAATTACTGTTTAGATCGTTTCCACTGAAGTCACTCTCTGTGCATCTGTCTTCTTCATCAGTATATTCCCAGTGTGTTCTTTGTTGCACACTGTTTTAATTAGTGTTACACAGTCTTGTATATTCAGCAAAAAAACCAAAATATGACAAATATGATTAAATGTTTCAGTTTTGAGAACATCAGCTTAGGTAAGCTTTTACACAATAAGGCATTAATAATCTTTTGCATACGATATAAAACAATTTTCTGTGATTGATTAACTGTGTGCTGATCTTAACAATGATAACAATGGATGAACACTTTACTCATTGTGTAGGCAGATACGGTTAGAGAGATACATGTAAAAAATTACCATAGAATTAGGAAGTAAATAAATGTTTAAGTCAAATATTTGTACTTTTATCCTTGGAATCTAATGATGACAATGTTTATTGGATATTTTACATTTTACTCAGCAGCAATCACGTGGCTATCATTGATAGATGAAAACAGAGAAGAACTGGGTTATGAATTTCAATAAATAAAACATTTTACTAAATTTGTATGCATCGGTGTGTATGCGCTTGTGCCTGCAAACTATGTATTTTACTCAAAATGAAACAGGGGAGGATAAAAAACCTCAAGTCCCTCAAATGAAGTAACCAAGGCTCTATGTATTAAAAGAATATTATCATAATGCATCTGGTGTGTATACACACCACTGCTCTCTACTGGGTTAAGTCAGAAATGCTTATCTTTGACTCTAAATGCCTATGCCGCGACTAAGTGAAAATGATTTTTCCTTAGCTCACTTGAAAAGAATTTGTTTACAGAGCAAGTAACAGGTTTTAATACTGATGCTTAGCATAAATTATGGTGGCCATCTTGTGTAACCTAGCGACAACCACCCCTATATAGGGCAATTGCACCTCAACTAGTAGTACTGTAAACTAGATCTAAAATTACATTAAGAATTAAACAGACTTTTTTTCTTAAACAGCTCCTACTCATTTAAATGGTATCAACTACCCATTCAAACTGCCTGTGTCTTTGTTTCATGTCTCTGGTCCCCATAGGCAGAGCCATCCCAAACACCAAGCAGTTCAAAGAAGCAGATAATTAACTACTGCCTATTGTACAAATTGCACATTTTCAATTAATGTTCTACCTCACAGGCAGGGCAGTTAGTTTTAATCAGTCTCATGACATCAACTATTGTGGTTACTGTTCTCAGATACTAGAAGGCACCTTGATGGTACCATGCAGGCAGACTGCAGCACATAGCCCCTTCATTTGGTCTCTGCTGTGTGTAGTGCTCCTTCCTAAACATTTGAAAGAAAAAGGTTATAAGGCAAGAGAATCACTGAAGGTCACTCTTCTTGGGAGAGGCTGTACATACAGAGTTCAAATGGTTTTTAGTTCCTATGCTCACAGTTTTCATATCTTCAGGCCTACCCTATGCTATTGAAGATGACAATAGAGATCAGGTGGACACAGAAGAGATTCAGAGCCATTTTCTCTTCTCATCTGGCTCGCAGCATGCCCCATTAGTACCACTGCAGATGGGTGTAGTTTAGAGCAATCTTGAGACTACCCTAGCTAACTTTGGTGGCCCCCTAGAAACTGCAAACATAGCTTTTCTTCTTGGCTTTTTTTGTGTCCTGTGCTGAACACAAATTAGCTGGTATAAGAGCCAGGGTTAATCCCTGTACTTAAGTTTTTTTAAAATAGCCTTAAAAATTTCAACACTCCAGTGAATTAAAAATATAAAGTGTTTGGATTTGGGGTGGGGGTGTGAGAGGGAGGAGAGAAAAGAAAACTCAGGGAGCAGAGCAAAAAAAATACACTTCATTTTCACAAATAAGAGAATGACCTTTATAATGCAGTTGGAGCTTTGCTTCTTGTCAGTTATGGGTCAGTGCCCTATTACTGTATTGCCCACACACTATTATTGCAGCAATGCAACTGCACCCCTAGAGGGAGGTTGTGTCAACATTTCTATTACAAACCCCTCTTTCCAGAAGGTTAAAACCTGCCTGTCAGCAAGGAAATAACTTTATTAAAAACAAACCTTGATAAAAATCCATTTGGCCACGTTCAAGGAACTACAGCCTTGTCCCAACATAAGAAACATACGGGGTTCAAATGCTCTCATGCATCTTTAGAACAGTTTTGCTCGAACCCTTCGCTCGGCTTGGCTGCATCCACGAGATTTGGGGAGGGAAGGCACTGAAGAAAGCACTCGGCTTCCTGCAGCTTCTCATGACTTTAATGCCCTGGGCCCTTCAAGGGGAGGCTGGAGCCTGGAAAGGCTGCTGGAAGGTGAGATTTTCCCAGACACCCAGCCCTGCGTCAAGTCTCAGCCCCTGCGAGCTGGAGCCTGGAGTCAAAAGACAGGGGAAATGTTTCACTTCACCACAGATGTCTTCGGACGCCTCTTTCTAGTGGAGGTGACTTTTGCTCCTGCTATGGAAATAGCTATGGGAAAGCAACAGTGACCTCTATCAATACAGGTCCCAGTAGCACAAGGGTAGTGCACCTATCCCTAATTTTGGGTGAAAGCTAGGGTTACATATATATATGTAGGGTTTATATATACATATAAAGAATTATACTAAACCTGGATTTGGCTCCATTTGTTTAAAAAAACCCATAAACATACATTGAAGCCATACACCAAAAAAGCTTTTAGGGGACTCAAAGGGGTCTTTCTGTTGTAATAGGTACATTTACTTGGGTTTTCAGTCCAAAAATACATTTTATATGTGTATCTGACTGGTAGATTTACATATCCAGGCAGCTTTTTAGGGAGTCAGTCTCTTGTGTGTAAATAAGAGATGTCATTTGTTAAGATCTAATAAAAAAATCTTTAAATCAAGTACTTTATATTCAAACCTCCCCCTTTAAAATGAAAACAAGAGTCTGAAACTGGCCAAGCCAGAGAGGCTATTTATTCTACAGTGCAAACTCTCTCACTTTATGGGAATTTTCTCCTTAAGACAGACAGTTAAAAAATAAGTAAATAAAATAAAATAAACTGTGACATATTAAAAAGAAGAGGCTCTGTTAAAAAACACTGAGGTTCAGATGCACTTCCCACCATGTCTGCTTTGCTTTTGAGCAATCTTGCTCACAAATAAAAGCACTTTAGACCAAAACTCTGGCCAAAAACTGGGCCAAAAGAGTTAAGTCCACAACATGAGTGCATGGCAATGAAGTAAACGAGTTCTTCCTAACATAGAGTTGAACTGGAAATTGTGGCAGCCTCACAAAGCATTAGAGACTTGCGGGTCCTTGTGAAATATTAACAAAGTAGAAAATTCCAAGATAAAACCCTGGAATGAAGAATATAGCAGCAGAAAGAGGGATCAGAGTACACTGCGTGGCTTCTCAGTTTGCCCCCTGAAAAACACAGTGTACAAATTAACCACTATGTCCTCTGAATATCAAACCACTTGGCAGCAGGAACAGGAGAGCGTATGCCGGATACTGCAGTCTGGTTCTGCTCCCTGGTTCCCACACAGGCATTGCCTAAGCCTCGGACTAATGTCATGAGCAGGAAAAGGAAATGCAGAATGAGGAGAGGAAAAAATCTCCTTGTGCTCTTCTGATCACTGCAATCGTGGTTGTATTTCATGAATCCCCAAGACTGCACTGCACATATAGCATCCTCTGATGACAGTGAGACCTGCAGGTGCCTAATGGCTACTCCACAGCTCTGAGGATTTTGCCTTTTTCCTCTTCTTCCCAATTCTTTTCTTCACCTAAGTGTCAAAATCCTGAATCCTGGGATTATTTTTTTAACTGATGACACAATCTTTCTCTGCAGATCTGTCCACTTTCAACACAATCAAGAGCTTGTCAAGCACATGAATCCTTAAATAGTTAAAAAAACCCCCGAGAAAGATCTGCAAACTGAGAACCTTTCTGTATGGCAGTGCAGTTTAAGCAGTCGTTACAATTCTATAGACCCTTCTAAAACCCATCTTGTAGACAGCCGCATCACGTCAGAATCTATAAGCAACACTTTAATGTTTGGATCAAATACACGAATGAAATGTGAAGGAATGAAGGCTAATTCAGGAATGCAAGATCCATTAAACTATCCAAGTATGCATGAACTGTAAAAAGTGGATCCCATACATATCAGCTATAGCCCTTAGCTGTTAGCAGGTGTGAATCAGTCAGTTGTACAATTCATTTGTCTACCTAATTGCACTGAAGATAGGCTTTTACTTTGCCTATAACATCACTAATGAGTAGGTTTTCAGTTCGATCTAACTAATTAATTCTTGTTAACTTCCTTTGCATTGCTGTTCTTTTAATTTAACCAGAGACAGCACCAGAGTTGCTACTAGTGTTTAGTCTCAACTAGATTACTCCTATTCATTAAGGGCTGTAATTGTTGGTCATACCCTCCCAAATGGTCATTACAACCTCTGGCTTGCATATTGAATAACAGCAATTTCCTGACTCCAACAGACTCTCATGTGAGGGAGGAGAAAATGCTAATAAAGAAAGAATAAATGATTCTCTGCTTCATTCAGTGCTGTGTAGATTTCCTTTACAGCAGAAATTGTACCGAGGTGGTAAAACGGGTTCCTTGCAGGCCCCCTACCTCCACCCTGAGTGAAAACAATAAGAACCAAGTCAAGCATTCCCTGCTACTGTGATTACAGCATCCGTAAAAGTGATTATATGGCTGCTGTAATCAACTTCAATGAAAGCTGCCTGTTAGAGCTTCAATAATTACTCATTTCTGTTAACAGCTTGCTTTCAGTTTAGTACTTTGAGGCCTAGGAAAAAAACCTGGTGTTTTAATAAAAGATCCTGTGAACGCAGTATTTTGGGGGGTAAGAGCTTGTGTGTGGGCAAATAAAAAAAAAAAATGCACATGCAACTTTTTTGTCCTCTTCTCAATAGCAGCCCCTTTTCATTTAAGCTCAGAATCTATTTAACCAGCAACAAGCACAAGTTCATACAGGGTTCAGTCATGTACTGAATGTTTACTGAAGGAGGCACAATAGTTTAAATAAAGTGGTGGTTTTAAATATTTTACCCATTTCTTTAAACAAATTGCCAATCCTTACACTCTGTGTTAAACACATTTCAAAAGCAAAATACCACAAAGCTCTCTTTCAATACAACCACTACTTTTGTCATATTGTGCCTCCTCCTTCTTGATGTATTTTATTTCTGCAAAGCTCTGGAGAAGAATGGAGCTTACAGAAGTTAAGGGCTCATTTTTAAAACAAAACAAAAGAACCGTTTAGTCTGAGATTAAAACAACACAGGTCACCATTGCCCTCTGATGTTTGATGTTCTGCAGAGCGATACCACAGCTAGGGAGGCAGACTGCAGGGAATTAAAGTTGACCAACACTTCCACCCCAAACTTAAAATCCCAGGCAACCTTTTCTTGAGGTTAAAATAAACCCCAAACAACAAAAAGCAGAGAAACCACTCCTCTTGTTTGGGTAACTTCATGAGTATGGTTTTATTTTTCTGGTGTGTCTCTACACTTCTCCTTTTGAGCCAAAAAAAACCCAGAAAGGAGGTTCTCCGAGTATACTACAGGCAGCTAAAATATTAAAAAATGCTGTAAGATCTTATAAGAAACCCAGTGAAGTCTGCATAAGTATAAATAAGGTTGTATACCTGGAAAGATTTTCTTCACCTAGAATCCTTCATTCTTCACTTTGGGGAGGTTTACAGTAAGATTACCTGCAACTCAAGGGCCAAGTTTCCTGAAGGACAAGCTCTGGGCTGACAAGGGGCCCCTGCTCAGGGTTTCTGCCTCTGCAGGAGTCCTAACAAGAAACGCAGGCTGCTGGGGGCATAGGACATGCTGCAAAGAACACACAGCTGCTTCCTTAAAACAGGACAGTGCCTCCTGCAAAGACCTGCAGCCGATGGCAGCATTCGTACCAGCCAGATGAGTGGCTGAGGGGACTAAATACCCCCTTCAACTACAGATTCCAGGGGGATGGAGTTAGCTGCTGTCTTGCCTTGTACATTACGCCAAAGTACAAATCTTGATCTGATGTGTGAATGGGGGGAGGAAGCACTTGCTGCTTTAGCACCTGATCAGCAGCATCAAGGAGAGCTTAGCTCTGTGAACAATACATACACCTTTTTTAAAAACTGCCTTGGCCCAAAAATGCATAACATGCTCTCTGTCCTCAGTTTATCTGATAGGTGAAGTAACAGAAAAAAATGTTATTAATGTCTTGAATGTAATACAGTGCATGATATTTAGATAGCATCTTTCATCCTGAACAATTCCAAAGCACTTTATAAATGATATGCTTATGGAAATCGCTTCCCTGTTGGAATGGTGCCAGCACTGGGGTTTAAGGTAGCAGCCAGCTGGACAAATGCTCAGAGGCACAGATTTGGTCAAGGACAACAGTTGGAATTATCTACTCTTGCAAAGAGTGGCATGAGTTATAGAGAGCCTAATTTTCCTTGGTACCTGCAATCACTGCTTTATTGTGCATGCACTAACTATTTGGTTGCATCCACTGTAATTTCCATAAACCTTCCACTATTTCTGAGGACAGAGCATTCTCAAAAAGAGATCGCACAGGACTGGAAATTGCTTTCCCTAGTAGTCCGTCAGAATGCAACTCTGCTAGGGAAGAAGGCACCATGAATGACCTGTGTCTTATGCCAGCTGCCTAGATGTGGTTTCAGTGTGGGACAGCATCTTCAGTTGGCACAGCCACCTTGACTTGAAAGGATCTATTCCAAAGTATATCCTCTGGGCTTTCACTTCATAAAATGATTCCATTTTACAATTTCATTTTCCTTTCCTGGAAGCAAGTCTTGACAATACCATGAACATTTTTAAAAAAATATGTTATTTTCTTGTGCACAGCAGAGGATGGAATCCTGGTGCTGCTCTTTTCTTTTTGTCACCTTGTGTGCACAGTGGAGTTGTAGCATCAGTTTCATCATCTTTTCTTCTCTCTACTTCCATACAAGAGACTTCACTGAGGGCAGCCAGCTTTGCCCCCAGGGCAGAGGCTGTCTCTGAATGGACAAAGTACTCCTGAAGTCTATGGGCTCCTGGTGCAAGACAGAGGACCCTTCCCTCTGCTTTAAGTTGTGTGGAGCAACCTGACCAGTGCAGATCAATGTTAGGCTCTCAGGGGGAGCGCATCTGTCATGTCCCTTCCATTACCCCTTTTTTCTCAGTCTTGAGTTAGAAGTAGTGTTGTTAGACCAAGATATTTGGACACAAAAGGGTTGTGAAAAACAGCAAGCATGAATTTTGAAGCTACTTCGTACTATATATTTACTCCAGAAAGATGAAATCTGATCTGAATTTTATGTGTTTGTTTTCTCTGAAAATCAAAGCAGGGGTTTGCAAGTCCTCATTCAGAAACTCCCACCACACAGGAACTGTCAATAGATTAACACCTGCAGGACGAGGAACCTGTGGAAAGCCTTGCACATAGCTGTCTGTCCATCTAGGCAGCCTCCCCAGTACAGATCAGTAAAAGCCACACTGAAATTAGTAGGAACCATTTTTCCTGTCATGTAACTGAACTTAATATATTTCTGCCAGTAATTTAACATGAAACAAAATCACAAAACGTCCTTTTATTCTCGATTACCTATCTGGTAGGTTGTATCTGTAGCAGAATTACTGAGAACAAATTTTGTGTTTCTTTGGCTACAGGAATGGAGATTTTACACACTAGTACAAAAAAGATTCAATATGGCCCATAACTGCTAAAGCAGTACAATTTAACTTATTATAACTTGTCTCCAGAACTTTGTATTAAGCAAACTAACACACAAGCCCCAAAACTCTTAAAGCAATTATTGTGCTATATATTAGGAGAGTGCTGTAAATAAAATGCTTATACTTGTCAGAGTAAAGCTGAAAAACTTGAAAAATGCAGGACATAAGTTTTCTCGAGGACAGCCACTTTTGCAAACCACTGTAACAAGATTCAACATTAAACTTTCCACCACCACTGACAAATAGGAAGGCTTGATACAAAGTATTGGAGAGCTGGCTGGGAATTGTGATTTCTTCTCCGCAAATAGCTTGCACTGTGTCCCACAGGTGCTAAGGTAAAAATAAACATTAAAAAAGAAATCTTGAGCCATGATCTGATTTTCTTTGACATTCAAGAAACCTACCCCCACAAATAAAATGTTGAAGAAAATAAATATGAAATCTTTCTTTTCAGTTGTTCATGACAGGCCACTGTGCCCAGCACCAGCATCAAGGACAACAAGTATCAAAACCCCCAATTCTTTTCCTTTTTTTGATGTAAAGCAGTAACACAGAGGTGTCTGCAGCATCAGCTGGAACTCAGACCTCCCAATCCACCACCAAGGCAGACAAGAAAGTTGGGGCATTCTGACATATCTACTTTCTTAAGACAGGAGACTGTCTTTAAATCTTTTAGCTGGAGGAGATGATTAAGGCAGACTGAGTGGTGTTATGTGCAAGAGGTATGCAAAAAGCAATATCTTTCTGTAGACCAGCTTCTGGCTATTGGATAGAATTACAGACATTGAGATCTTCCCAAATATGATTACAGCCTAGCTGGTTTTTTTAAGGAAAAAAAACCAAACCACACAACCCTGAGAGGATAAAACTGCTCTTTCTTTCATAGTCTTAGCAATTTCATTGGCTAGGTGACCTATATTCTGGCAAAGAAAGAATTATGCAACACAGATATTTGCCTGTGTAGATGATGATTAAAAATGATGTTAATAGAGTATTTGATACCTTTCTGAGAGGTGAAGTAGGTGTGAATGACAGAGAGATCATTTCTAGATGCACAGGTTGTCTTACAGTACAATTGCCTGTATTACCTTAACTGTAGCATAAAACATGCAACTCCTACGTGAGTCCCTTCACCCACAAGTTTTAATTGCTCTGCAGTGCTCTCATTTTACAGATGGAGAAACTATACTCAGAGAAGTGAAGCCACATGGTCCAGCTGACACCGCAGGGCAGTCGAGCAGCAAGGAACGGTGCTGTCTCCTGGTTCTCAGCCAACTGCATCACTTGGAAAAACTTACAGCAACTGCCCCTTTCACTCCAAAGCATTTCTGCTTTTAGAGAGATATATACTAAGTGAAATGCTTGCAGTGACCATTTCTTACAAATTCTGCAACAAAAAATGCATAAACTGCACTTGAAAAGATGTATTTGACATAAGTTTCGGTATAACTCGTCCCTATATGGCATGAAGTCCCGGCTAACACTAGATGACTTGCTACACCTTACTTTACTTACTTTCTTCTTAATGTACCTATAGCAGCAGCAGCCAGTGGCATGACATAATGAAACCAATCAAATATTAACTGCTCTCCAGTGACCAAAAATGCACTTTGAGATCTATCAGGAGGCACCTATGCTGCCAGTAGGACAGGGTTGGGGTACAAGGGCTATTGCTAAGTCGATTAAGTAGGCCCCAAAATAGACACAACTTTCTAATTAAATCCAACAGCTTGAATCACATCCAGACCCAGATATGAAGCCAGAGCTGTGCAAGTGGAATGCATTCAAACTGGCCCGCGCTACCATGCTGGCAGACCACTCTCTTTTGTACAGAGTACAATGCAGGAACCCGCCTTGGAAGTGACAGCATGTAGGACTATTTTGGGCAGGTGAGCACCACCAAGACATCTCTTAGCTCAGCACAGAAGGGAAAAAAAGTGGAAGGAGTTACTGTTGTAACCAGAAGCCGTTGGGGTGCAAGAGCATGCCAATACCACAAAGCTCTGTGGCAAAAGGTGAAAAAGAGTGCATAAGCAAATGTGAGAGACAGTTGTGTACCAATTAATGATGCCACCATGAGCACAGGTGGTAAGCATCCTGCCTTCCTTGGAAGCAGCATTTACTAGTAACAATTGTTAATAAGGGATTCAAAACCTTTCAGCTGATGGCTGATCAGCCATGAAGGACACTTGTCCTATTCACAGTAACAGCTCACAGCTCACTCTCCCCTGCCCATTCCAGACCTTGAGATATAGTTTAAAATTCTAGCAGGGAAGATGTTGTGCATCTTTCCTTGCTTTCTTACTGCTCCTATGGAAGCACCCAAAATAGACAATATTTGATCATTTTTTCCCCACAACGTACTTGGAAATATCCTCCCAGAGAGAAATGATTAGATGTACATCCAAGTCAAGAAGGTGCAGATTTGCCAGACTGCTGGCGCTATCAAACCATTCCACGATCAAGTCTCCAGAAGCACTCCATGTGGGAGAAAAACCACAGCTTAAAGCCTCGATGTCATATACAACAAAAAACTGGTGAAATGTTAATAAGCTTTCTACTGCTGGCAGCCACAAATCCTAAGATTTCATTATCCAGAAGATGGCCTGTGTTTGGTTTGTGGAGACTGTGAAGAGGAGGTAGTTATAGAGTCAGTATATTTTTGTGGGAGGGCAGGGGACTTCCTTAACAGAAGAGCTAGAGTGAAAAAAAAAAAAAATATATATATATATATACACATTTATTGGATTTATTGGTTTAGATTGGATATTAGGAAAAATTTCTTTCCTGAAAGGGTGGTCAAGCATTGGAACAGGCTGCCCAGAGAAGTGGTGGAATCACCATCCCTGGAGGATTTCAAAAAACGTGTAGATGCGGCACTTAAGGACATGGTTTAGTAGGCATGGAGGTGTTGGGTTGACGGTTGGACTAGATGATCCTAGAGGTCTTTTCCACCCTTAATGATTCTATGATTGTATGATTCTGTATCTGTGTATATCCCTATAGAGTAAATTGCATTTAACAGCTGAACATCATGTCCTTATAGGGAAAAAAAAAAAAAAAAATCTTATTTCTGTCAGTCTCTCTGCTCTCATGCCATAAATACCACACTCCAACAGAACTGATAGGAAAGATAGTATGTCATCCCCAACTTTAGTAAGAAGATAGCAGCAGTCTAGCTATCATCCACATTCACATATGGCAGCAAGTTCCAGAAGTTCACTACTTGTCTTACAAGGAAGTACCTCCTTTAACCTATTGTAAAATGATCCTCCTGTCTTTTGGTCTGTGCCTCTAGTTCTAGCATTGTGAGATTTGGTGAATAGCAGTTCAGCTCATCTGCTGCCTTCATGATTTTGCAAATTTTGTTCATTTCCCTCCCACTTTTATCATTCCCTGTCCCCCCTTCTCCTCTCCAAACCAAAGACTTGTTAGTCTCTCCTTATAAGACAGTTCTCTAAGTTGACTATGTCCTTTTCAAGCTGTGGAGACCAGAATTATACACCAAGATGTGGGTGCACCAACGTTTTATACAATGACAAAATGATACACTCTGTCTTGTACCAATATTCCTGCTGATGCCCAACATTTTGCTGGCTTTTTTGACTGTCACAGTTCATGGAGCTGATGAGTTCAGAGAACTGTCAATGACAACTCTAAAATCTCCCTCCTGTGTTGTACCTGTCAGTTCTGAGCTCAGCTTTGCATAGGTAGTTGAGATTATTTTTCTACATTTACATTTATCTACATGGAAGCTCTTTTGCCAGCTTTTCAACCATTTATTCAATTTTCTGATGTCATTCTGGACTTCCCCACCATTGACACATCATTAGCAACCCAAGAGAGTACACTAACAACAAACTTGGAGATTTAACTGTTCACTCCCTTTTCCAGGTCACTAATGACAATGTTGAACAGAACATATCCCAGCACCAGTCCCTGGGCGATGACACCACCAAGTCTTCCCTATCCTGAAAAGTCCTGATTATACCTTACCCGTTGATTATTATCCTTTTACCAGATTTCAATCTGTAAAAGAACTTTTTTCTGGAATCAGTGCAGATGTGTTTAGTGAAGAAAACTGCCAAAGGCTTTTTGAAAGTTGAGTTTAGTATCTCCACTGGCTCTCCTTTATCCACATGCATAGAGCAGGTCATTGTGGCAGCATTTCCCTCTGCAGAAGCCATGATGACTCCCAACAGATCATGTTTGACACCATGTGCTCAGTGACCTTTCTCTCTGAGATGGACTTACAGTCCATCTTACCAGGGACTGAAGTCGGAGTCAGTGGCATGCATTTCCCAGGGTCCCTTCTACAGCCATTTGTTTAAACTTCAAAACCAAAGCAGAACCATAAATTCATTGTATTAGTCCCGGGGTTAGGACATGCCCAAGTGAGAACCAGCACCATTAGCAGTGAGACAAAAGTTACTCAGTAAGATGAGTTGAAACAGCGTAAGCATAGGCCAGGCCTTGCACACCACACAGATGCACACAGAGGCACTTGACTTTCAAACAGGATCTGCATGTAGGGACAGCAGCACACCACACCCAGACTCTTGTATGTAACTAAATGCCTCACAACAAAGCTGCTCCCAGCAGAAATTTGGCTCAGTCAAGAGAGTAACTAAAAAACACAAAGCCTTCGCTTTTGTACCAAGAACCACATGAATGCCCTCTCAGAGCACTCAGGCCAAAGTCAGGGGCTTCCACTATGATTAAATCATCTGTTATGTTGACTTTATTAACTATAAATAAAAACATATTGAAGAATAGAGCACACCTGACATATTTTTGCAGTTTCTTGTTTAAAATCAATGTCAGTGATTGAATAAGAAAGTCGTATTTGTGATTATTCCGTTATGAGAAAAAGTCAAACTAAACCTGAACCATGAACTCATTCAAAATGTTTCCCAAAGCTGGAACTAAACTTAAGCTGTTATTTTGGAAATTTTGCTGATCCCAGGTCCCAAACTGGAACTGAAGCAAAACCTTCCAGCTCAGAACACCAGTTCAGCTGAAACGCGACATCCCCTGGCAGGTTCTATGCAACAAGAGGATAGCTTGCCTTTAAGAGTACTTTGAAAACCACCACTCTCCCCTATGTCTGTCCTTCCCCCCTCCCTTGCCACACTGCGCACCAGCAGATGGTCACAAACTTTCTTCCCTGAAATCAGCTACCCTCAGGGACTACCTGCTAAGGTGAGATCCAGGTAAACTGTTTCTTGTGACTCCTGTTTCTCATGGAGGAAAACACTATTGTTCACTAGCCTTAGTTTCCTCCAGCAATGCCACTACTATATCTAGTGGCAGGGAGATACACATGTGTGCAGGTAATGGGTTTGGGTTTGTACAAGGGAGAGAAAGGAGACTTTACCTACCAACAAGCTGACCTTCCATCATTCCCACTCCTCTGGCTAGTGCTGGCCCCACCTGTATTCCTAGCATCACTTTTTCCTCACCAGCAGCATGGTCCCCTATACTAAATTTAAGGTATTTAAAAAAAAATCCAGTACATGTCCAGGACTAAAAATGATGCTCATGGCAGGGGAGGAGATAGAGGTTAACACTTCCCCTTGTTGAAGGCCTGTGCTGAGAGTCTGTGAACTGAACAATAAACTGTTACTGGCTTGGAATCAGAGCTCAACTAAAACAGCTTCAATCACAGCTGGATCTGACCCAGAACAGATTCAAACATACTGGTTCAATTCCTGGGTTATAAGTGTCTTCTTGTAACGATGAGCTGTAATCAGCAATTAGGAAGCGTTCATGGCAAGGCAGTGCCAGAATTCTTGTAAGAAAGGTCAGGCCTGGGCCCAGGTCTCATAAAAATTCCAAACCGGAATAATAATCTCTATGCAGAGCAAATATTTCAATATTGACACAGCTAAAGCACAGTAGAGATGGGGAAAAAAAGCAGGAAGCATTTGTCATTTATATGAAGACAATGAGGTATACACATTCCTTAACATAAAGTTGTTATAGATTCCACTGGGCACCATGGCAGTTGTATAGTCCTTGTATTAATCCCTAGCTATATTCTGCGGCGTATATCAATGGAGTTAAGTATTTATGAGCTACAAATATGACAGGAAACAGATACACCCTGGGTAAGTAATATATGATTGTGCCAGTGTTCCTCATAAGCACTGTATAGATGTTATCAGCTAAGCTCAAGTAAAAGGTACTTAATGAGAGAGAGGACAGCTTTAAACTTTCTGATATTATCTCCTCTTGGGGAATTTTCTCTAGAGCTTTCTCTCTGATAATTTGCTAACAATTCACGTCCATCCTCTAATTGGCTAAATCAGGGTTTCCAGATGATGGTAAGAAGTGCGGACAGTGCATGAAGGTGATGAAAATGTGGCTTACACGCTCCTCTCCTTTAGGCTGCTGGGTAGCTCAAGTCCAGCTCTCCACTGCCCGTTTTGTGGACAGTCTTCCAGGCTAGAGACTCATTTGGGACAAGGTTACTCTCAAGAAGGTTCAGAACGTGGAGACACATAAACGCTGCAGTTTGTGTCAGGGTAAGGGCAACACGCTGGCCCTGGAAGGAGTGCACAAACGTGGAAATGAGCTATAGGACATGAAAAGGACTTTTAAGTGGAGAATGAGAAACGATGTAACATCTATCCTGGAGTCATCCTAAGACAAAGTGCATCCTCTTTTCAGCACTGGCTAAGAGGCAACTTTTCCAGTTCACAGTTGGTGATTCCCAAGAGTACTGCTGGGATGCCCTCCTTTAAGACTACAGATCACAACATTTGTAAACAATGGTTTTAATCAGTAGAGGAATTTCTCTGTCTGTAGTTTGGATCACAACAGTTCACACTGTTAAGAGCTTTCCCAGAATTTTGGAAGATGTCTTTTGGAGTGTGGGTTTTTTGTAGGTTTTTTTTTGTTTGTTTGATTGTTTGTTTTAAAGTAGTATACCAGAATGTTATAGCTTTAAACTGATACACTACTCTTTAAATGAGATAGTGTTATGAGGTATCATGTGTTTTATGGTGCAATCCTAGCTTTCCCCACCTAGTTGAATCAGCAGCTCCTTTCTCATTATATTCTCGCTATCCCTATGTCATCTTGCCAACTGCCAGCTAAAGATCTGTTTAATTTGCTTGCAAGAGACAACGCACAAGAAATGAAATAACAAAATAAAAAGTAATGATTTTGTAAACTGGCAATTGTTTAATTCCCTTCAGAGTAATAAAATTTTATAAAAGGAATATGAACAAGCTGAAAAATCAGTGTATGGTCATTTGAGCTTCTTTTTGGTTCATTTGAGAAAGAAAACACTAATAATAAGATGTTTGGGTTGAGTGAAGTCTTCTTTGATTTATCTCATTTCCGCAATTTCACAGGTAGGAAGGATAGAAGAATATATGCAATTAAGCTTAAACTACTGGCCTAAAATGACAAAGCTCTAAACCTTTGAAGGTGCTGGATACTTAAGAGCTTGTTATTCCAAGTTCACATATTGACTCAGATTAAGGACAAAACATCCTTGTTTAGATGGAGACATACTGAGAGGGCACTTCTTTCTCTGCAAGGCCTTCTTAACTCTCAAACACACTTCTCTCTGATAGATCTCAGACTTGTTGCTCCTGGGGCATGAGCTAAAGTAATCTACTTGCAGGCAACTTGCAGGGAAGAAATGAAGTGAGGGTGATGGTGTGTGGAATATTAACATTAGGATGATATAAAAGTAGGACTCATTAAGTTTGTTTAGAGGCAAAGTGTTGCAAATTGAATAATATTCTTTTATTTCTGGGTCTCCAGAAAACACAAGCCCTGAAGGCCAGACTTTCAAATTCGTCAAGTTGTGCTGGATAGGATTTTCCTAAGTACCTAAGGAAGTTTCAATCCTGACTTCCATTTCAATCAATGGGATTTAAGCACTTAACTTCAGTGATTTTGAAAATTCCACATAGCATTTGTCTTTTTAACCACCTAAATACTTTAGAGAATCTTTTGACCTGTGATTTAAGATTTATGTGTTACAGAAATGGGAATTAAAAAAAGTGATGACAGAATAAAAGGCAGCATTAAAATAGGAGTTGGGTTTTTTTCAGGTATGGTTGATAATGTTCAGAGGTGGTGGGAAAGTGGTGTCAAAATCTGAGCAATTGCACAGCCACATATGAGCAAGCGTCAGAGACTCCCTCTCTGTGGCAGCTGCCTTTGTTGTCCTGAATCACCATCCAGGCAAAAATAGCTACCAATTAGTAGCAACCAATCAAGCTACCAATAGTAGATAGAGCAAAATGTTGAACAAAAAAAATCCTCCCTCTATTGGTGTTAGTACTTTACAGAAATTTGACCACATTTTCCAATCTAAACAAATATAGATGAGCTGTCCCCTCCAGGGATAGGTACCAGCTTACCCATAGCAATGAGGAGCAGAGTGATGCTGATTCTGAAGTACCTTATCAGCTTTTCATCACAGAAAACGGAAATCTGGGAAGAACTTCATAAACATAGACACACAGATTTGGCCAGGCTTAGGGTGTATTCAAATACACAAGCAATCTCAATAGGTACAGAAGACAACGCAAGAAGAGTATCAGCATGCTATAGTGGTTAAACCTGAGATGGTGTATGTCCACTCAAGCCAGTCACAGACATTTTCTCAGTATGAAACACTACCACTCTCATGACTTTTTTTTGACCAAGCCAGGCAGATAATGACGAGAATTCTTCTTAAATTACCACTGCTGTAGCATCCTACATAATTGCTACAGATTCAGGAGATAACAACAATCTCCAGCTGCCTGTAACATTGCAATTAAAATCTCTAGTAATCATTGGTGTAAGTTTGTAGGAACTGCATGACAGCAGAAAAGCCAACCTTTCTCATTATTAAATAAAGATTATATCATCATGCACATAGAGCCTAAAAGATAACCATCCTTGTTCAATGTATAACATTCCTTATTCTGATAAGCTATAAGAAAACATATCAAAGTTTTGCTTTAACAAGGTGAAATGAAAAAACACCTGGTCCCAAAGGACATTAATATTATGACATACTATACTTAACTTTTTTGTAGTGAGGTAGTTCAAATATCATGTAAAAGCCATGCAAAGTATTTAAAAAATCATTAAAGCATACACAGATTTCTATAGAAAAAAGGAAGTGTCATTGTGAGCATTGTTTAAATAGTATTTTATTAACTTTCACATAGCTAAAAAAGATTATCCTAATGAAAAGGTTTGCATTTCCTTAACCTAATCAATTGTTCAGCTATATGACCTCTTTATTTACTTATATCATTTATTAATCTAGCCAGAATCTCGATTTCAGTGTAGGAAGGTATGTGCAGTGTTTAGGTTCAGAGAAACCAATTGCTTATGTGTGAGTTGTTGACCCTTTTGGTACCAATTATAGCTGTAATTAATTTGTCCCACTGAACTGGGTTTAGCAAGCTTGAATAATAAGATTCAGCTTTAGCCCCTCAGTCATACCAATGTGTGTCTTGATTCAATATCTTTTAAATTAATTCAGAAACTTGCATGGTTTCAAGAGAAAATTATTATCTTATCATCCTCCTGATTTTTTGATACAGTGAATAATAGAGCTATTAAAAATGAGTAAGATCAGAAAACTTAATTTAATTGATTAGTCAGTTCTGAGAAATCAACATATATGTGTAAAAGCTGTGAAAAACTGAAACAAAAGCTATATTTCTTTGCACTTCTATGATGTTAGATAAATACTGTAACAAAATATCAGTATAACAATACTTCAGTTTTCTTTATGCATCATACAAAAGCTACTTTCTTAATTCTATTTTTCACCAAACATATGTCCATGCAAAATAGTAAGGATTATCCAACCAGAGCGGAGAACATGTAATAAAAATTACTGCCAGTGTCTAGGTACAGTATGACTTGCTAGAAAAGCAAGTATTCCTTATAAGAATATATAAGATTCCTTTCATGAGGAACCCTCTCTTTTTTTCCAGAGGAATCAGTGGCAGAACTGGCATAGGGGCACTTCTTAATCTGCGGCATCTGTGCATCCACAGCTGTTTGCATTTCAAATAGTGTTATTAGTGCTGTCAGCACTGTGTGCCACAGACTCAGTGGTCATCTTTTGAGACCTCTTGTACCAAAATTAGCACATAACTTTTAGAATAACCTCTACAATTAATGAAGGCTTTCTAGTGAGAGGGAACCCACCACACATGTTATTAACCTGTTGTGATGGTCAGTTACCTTGACTACTAAAATTCTAAACTTTCTGATGACTTTGAAATTATGAGACTTGGATCTCATACTTTGTCTTGCTTGTCTTACAGAGCTTCTCCCCAAAATTCATTTCCAGTGGTAGATGCTTACAGACGATGACCAAATGATCCTTATCTTCACATGCTTGTCAAACAGAGCTATATAAGGAAGTGGATTTCTCCTCATTTTCTTCATTTTAATGAGCCCAGGAATGAACAAGTCAGTCTTTTTCAGCAAAGAGTACACTCCTGGTAGCAATGTGTCAATAGAAAAACCCTGCCATGCTCTTAAACTCTTTTCCAATGCTTTGGAGCACTATTGCCACATCCACCCCCTATTTTATAACCTATTCTAATAGAACTCCTTAAAATGCATTTGACTGCTCTTTTCCTTTGTTTTGACCTTCAGCAAAGTCCACAGGCCTTGAACACAAGAGGAAACAGGGAAGTCATCTGGTCAGAATAATGTGTGAATTAGGGAAAGACCATTATGACTTATAATTTTGAGCAATTCAGCAAAATCCTGTGTCTGTGTCAGGTCAATTCCATAATACAAATAAAAAATACAAAGAAGACAATATGCTGAAAACATCTGCTAAATATACTGATTTATGCCACCCAGAAAGTTGCCAAATGTTAGGTTCCTGCTGAATATTGTTCAGTTATCTCACTGAATTCTAGTCAATGTAATTATGGGCTTTATTAGAGGATTCACATATTGCCTTTATAGCTTCAACATCTATTTCAGCTTCAGCTAGAATTCATGAAAACACATTCCCATTCCTTAAAATGCACTGCATGAGGCACGTTCTGGGTCAGAGTCAACTCTCACACAAGTAAATCTGGATTAACAAAATCCACAGAGGCTAATGTACTGGTACTAGCACAAAGCAAACAGGAAAAATGGACTCACATCCACATATTTTAAGGCAAAGAGCTCCACCTTACTGAACTATACAAAATCCTTGAATCTGGGAGAGAAAAATGCAGAAAATGAAAATAAAAAGTTAATGCTCCCCTAAAGAGATAAAAAGGGTAATGACTTAAAAGTGACTTCATTGTTCCATTTTTCTTATAGCAGTTACCATGGAAGGCGAAGAGTAGCAGAAGGCTAAAGTTTAGCTGTTTCTCCACTCTCTTTCAGTCTCAAAGAATCTGATGTGACAATTCTGTGCTCAGTTGTTTGAACAGCTTAAAACACATGCTAGCCAGCTTAAGGAAGGAAATTAATACAGTTCTCCTAGCTTGTTCATTCCATGGGAAAGATGAATGAAGAGTAGAGCCTGGGACACACGTTGGAAAAATGTCTCAGAGCAATTAACAAAAAAGCCATTTATATAATGCATCACACTAAGCAGCAGGTGAAGTATAAGCAGAAATCAAAAGAAGATATGTCAGTTCACAATCTAAATATCAATCCAGTACCAGGGATAGTTGGGAGTTGATTCCCAACTGAAGTTTAAAATAGGATTCAGCTGAACTGAATTCCTAATTGCTTCACTTTCAGAGCATGGATGTTCTAGCATCTGTGGGAGCAAGGAAAGGAGAGAAGACTTTTGTGTTCCCTCCAGGTGTTGGTTAGGGTGGTACATGGGCCCATATCACCTGATGCAACTGCAGTCACAGACTGCGTGGCACCCACTTAGATCAGTCTGCATCTATCCCTGTTCACTCTCTCTTGTGAAAGCATTAACATCCACACCAAGGCAACACGACAGCCCAGCTGAAGTGCCTCTACACCAACGCACGCAGCATGGGCAACAAGCAGGAGGAGTTGGAAGCCATTGTACATCAGGAAAACTATGATATGGTTGCCATCACAGAAACATGGTGGGATGACTCGCACAACTGGAGTGCGGCGATGGATGGCTATAAACTCTTCAGGAGGGATAGGCAAGGCAGGAGAGGCGGTGGGGTAGCCCTGTATGTTAGGGAGTGTTTGGATAGTTTAGAGCTTAATGATTGTGACGATAGGGTGGAGTGTCTATGGGTGAGAATCAGGGGGAAGGCCAACAAGGCAGATATTGTGGTGGGAGTCTGTTACAGACCACCCAGCCAGGATGAGGAGACAGATGAACTATTCTATAAGCAGCTGGGAGAAGCCTCACAATTGCTAGCTCTTGTTCTTGTGGGGGACTTCAACCTACCGGATGTCTGCTGGAAATACAATACAGCAGAGAGGAAACAGTCCTCCTAAGGTTCCTGGAGTGTGTGGCAGATAACTTCCTGACACAGCTGGTGAGTGAGCCAACGAGGGAAGGTGCCCCACTGGACCTCTTGTTCACAAACAGAGAAGGACTTGTGAGCCATGTGATGGTTGGACGCTGTCTTGGGTAGAGCGATCACAAAATGATAGAGTTTTTGATACTTGGAGAAGTGGCGAGGGGGGTCAGCAAAACTGCCACCTTAGACTTCCTGAGGGCAGACTTCGGCCTGTTTAGGAGACTGGTTGACAGAGTCCTCTGGGAGGCAGCCCTAATGGGCAAAGGGGTCCAGGAAGGCTGGACATGCTTTAAGGAGGAAGTCCTAAAGGCACAAAAGCGGGCTGTCCCCAGGTGCCGAAAGATGAGCCACTGGGGAAGAAGACCGGCCTGGCTGAATAGAGAGCTTTGGCTAGAACTCAGGAAGAAGAGGAGAGTCTATGACCTCTGGAAGAAGGGGCAGGCAAGTCAGGAGGACTACAGAGGTGTAGCGAGGCTGTGCAGGGAGAAAATTAGAAGGGCCGAAACTGAGCTAGAGCTCAATCTGGCTACTGCCGTAAAAGACAACAAAAAATACTTCTTCAAATACATTAGCAGCAAAAGGAGAGCTAAGGAGAATCTCCAGCCCCTAGTAGACGGGGGAGGGAACACAGTGACCAAGGATGAGGAAAAGGCTGAGGTACTTAATGCCGTCTTTGCCTCAGTCTTTAACAGTAGGGCCAATTGTTCTCTGGGTACCCAGCCCCCCGAGTCAGAAGACAGGGACGGGGACCAGAATGGAGCCCCCATAATCCAGGGGGAAATGGTTAGTGACCTGCTGCACCACTTAGACACTCACAAGTCTATGGGGCCTGATGAGATCCACCTGAGAGTACTGAAGGAACTGGCAGATGTGCTCACCAAGCCCCTTTCCATCATTTACCAGCAGTCCTGGCTAACTGGGGAGGTCCCAGTTGCCTGGAGATTAGCAAATGTGACGCCCATCTACAAGAAGGGCCAGAAGGAGGACCCAGGGAACTACAGGCCTGTCAGCCTGACCTTGGTGCCGGGGAAGGTTATGGAGCAGATCATCTTGAGTGCCATCACACGGCATGTAGAGGATAACCAAGGGATCAAGCCCAGCCAGCATGGGTTTAGGAAAGGCAGGTCCTGCTTGATCAACCTGATCTCCTTCTACGACAAGGTGACCCACTTAGTGGATGAGAGAAAGGCTGTAGGTGTTGTCTATCTAGACTTCAGTAAAGCCTTTGACACTGTTTCCCACAGCATTCTCCTGGAGAAACTGGCTGCTCATGGCTTGGACGGGTGTACTCTTTGCTGAGTAAAGAACTGGCTGGATGGCTGGGACCAAAGAGTGGTGGTGAATGGAGTTTATCCAGTTGGCGGCTGGTCACAAGTGGTGTTCCCCAGGGTTCTGTGCTGGGGCCAGTTCTGTTTAATATCTTTATCAATGATCTGGACGAAGGGATTGAGTGCACCCTCAGTAAGTTTACAGACAACACCAAGTTGTGCAGGAGTGTTGATCTGCTTGAGGGTAAGAAGGCTCTACAGAGGGATCTGGACAGGCTGGATTGATGGGCCGAGGTCAATTGTATGAGGTTCAAGAAGGCCAAGTGCTGGGTCCTGCACTTGGGTCACAGCAACCCCATGCAACGCTACAGGCTTGGGGAAGAGTGGCTGGAAAGCTGCCCAGCAGAGAAGGACCTGGGGGTGTTGGTCAACAGCCAGCTGAATGAATATATGCCCAGGTGGCCAAGAAGGCCAGTAGTATCCTGGCTTGTATCAGAAACAGTGTGGCCAGCAGGACTAGGGAAGCCATTGTGCCCCTGTACTCAGCACTGGTGAGGCCGCACCTCGAATACTGTGTTCAGTTTTGGGCCCCTCACTACAAGAGAGACATTGAGGTGCTGGAGCGTGTCCAGAGAAGGGCAACGAAGCTGGTGAAGGGTCTAGAGCAGAAGTCTGATGAGGAGTGGCTGAGGGAACTGGGGTTAGCCTGGAGAAAAGGAGGCTGAGGGGAGACCTTATCGCTCTCTACAACTGCCTGAAAGGAGGTTGTAGAGAGGTGGGGGTCGGTCTCTTCTCCCAGGTAACAAGTGATAGGATGAGAGGAAATGGCCTCAAGTTGCGCCAGGGGAGGATTAGACTGGATATTAGGAAATTTTACTTCACTGAAAGGGTTATCAAGCATTGGAACAGGCTGCCCAGGGAAGTGGTTGAGTTGCCATCCCTGGAGGTATTTAAAAGATGTTTGGATGAGGTGCTTAGGGACATGGTATAGTGGTGGTCTTGGTAGTGTTAGGTTTATGGTTGGACTCGGACTCGATGATCTTACAGGTCTGTTCCAACCTATACGATTCTGTGATTTTACACTCGTTCTTTTGCAAGTATAAGTACTCACAGAAGCTTTGATTTACCACTGGCATTTGTCCCTGTTACTCACAGGCCCCTGTGTAGCATGTGGATATCGTCACCCATATTGTCCATGCTACACTGATATTCTTAATAGCAAGCATCTCTGTATTCCAGTACAGCAAATGCACTCAACAGGGCATTACATGACTCAGAGCATATCCAGAAAATCTGAATAGTCCACTGAAATAATGAAACAGTAAGTGGATTGCTTTCAAAGTTGTTCTCATTATAAACAGATTACTTATATCCATGACCACATTTAGACACTGAAGTTCAAAAAGTTTGGCTACATTTTATGTGAAGCCAACTTCCATAACATTCAGAACACAGCATAGTAACTAGAAAGAAATGTACAGAGCATAAATGTACAAACTGTTAAGCACACTAGACAAGTATCTTTGCTGCCATGCACAACAGCTTAGCAGAAAATAATCTAAGGTTTGTTCTAAGCTGAGTTACTATCACCCTGCCTGGGTCTGCTGGAAATGTAACTGTAACTGCACAAAAATAGGAGAGGTTCCACTAAGCTGTGAACAAGAGGGGCTTCTAACCAGAGAGAGAAAGAGAGAATATCTGCCAAATGTACTGGCCAGGTGGGACAGGAAGAAGCTGCTGAAGGGCTCCTCAGCCTTACAAGTAAGGTGAAAATTCAACTGTTGCAATAAAAATGCCTGAGAAAGTATGTCACAGTTTAAATTGTCTGGTCTGCCTCGGTGACGGACATTTTCATATAGTGACAGCCACACTGTGCAGTAATAGATTTGTGTTTCTGAGGTGTATTATGGGAAGGAGCCCATTCATGAAACAGGAACAAAGGAATGGTAATGTCAGAAAAAGTAGTGCTCCAGCTAGCCCAGGAGCCCCCTCTGGTACTGGTCGGTACCAGCCACCCCAGAGGAAGCTGGAAAAAGCCCAAGAGCAGGCAACAGTGGAAGGGCCTTCTCAAACAGGAAGTTTCTCTTAACTTCTAGTAATGTTATAGTTTTAATTGTGCATGTTCTCACTGCCCTGTACTCATGCCTAAATCCTTTTTGAAACCTGTTACAGTCTTAATCTATGTTACCTTGTTACAGTGAGGCCCACAGATCAGTTATGCACTGGAAAAAACCACTTCATTTGCAAATGTATCGCTGCCTTTCAGTTTCACAGGCAACTCTCATTGCCACCTAATATTTATTAACAGTTTGCAGTTTACAAAAGCCTTTGTGGTTCACCCTGCCTCTTAGCCACAGGCTTCTGAGAAATGCTGTTAACTAATTGAGTGAAAGAGGTAAAGACTATGGCACCACTGGTGAGTTCAGCTTTTTTTTTAAGAGGCTGTGCACAGCCACAGTTCAAACGTAGCCACAGCCCATGAAATTCCTCACTACAGTTTCTGCAAGTCTCGTGTTCACGTCCATGGAGTCAGGATCCCAGCCAACGATGGGTTTATACCGCCCTTAGTAGTAACATGAACTCCCCATACCATTTCCAAAGAATACAAGGACAGAACTGCAGAAATTAAGACAGCAAGTTTTTAGCTTTCCCAAGAGGCAAGATCATCCAAGCAAGTAGCATTCTGCTCCTTGTTTTCCTTGGAGGCAGTTTTAGTAGTTAAGATGACTGCAGGTCAATAGCCTATCTACGGAGACTGAATCCAAATGTTCATATATTTTATCTAAATGATGAGTTAGTCAAGTCTCAGTCAAGACTCAAAATGTAACAGGATGCTTCTCTTTATTATCACTTTGTAACACATAAACTATCTACAGAATACACACAAAGTAGATGAGTTTGTGCAGTGTTCACAAGCAGAGATAGCCTTCTGAATATAATAATTTTTCCAAACAAAAAGCCATCTTTTGCTGAACTAAGTACTCACATTTGTCTTTACAAAAAGAATCATAATGCAGAGGTAATGTCAGCAATGACAAACCATTGACTTCATGAAAATTATTTAGTTTTTAATAATGGAAATGTAAATATATTGTTTAAGCAACTACAAAATTATATACATTGAAAATATTTACTTTTCAGGATTTTTGATTGTTTGTTTTGAGGTTGATTGGTTTTCATGAGGCAAGCTTTCTTCTAGTCTTTGTAACTTTCTGACTGCCAAGTCTACATTATAAGCAGGGTCATATTGTTGAAGGACAATCCCACTGTAATCAATACAACATCATGATGGCAACCAATGTCCCTAAGGCAAGAACAAGTATCTCTGTTGGAGTAAACTCTCCTGGGACATTCAGAAGATTAAAAACAAACAAACAAACAAACACCTTATTCTGAAATCTGGTTTTAAAAATCCTACAAAGAGAAACATGGGGAAGGAAGTTTGTTTTATGAATAATACCAGTTTACATGTTTTGGGAAATATCCATGCACATATAAACAGTCATTCTTTGTGATCTTCAAAGATACAGAAAATGGACCAAGTTTTTAAATTCTACTTTCCTGGAGTCTTATTTATCAGCACAAAACAGCTGAGTCAATAGGATAGTCTCTCGCTGTCGTTCTTATGTCTAAGGTCAAGTGTTTTGTATCTTTTGCTGTACTAGGTGATTAACAAAACAAAGTTTCAGCTGTAGACAGCTAGATGCTTACTGTGTTGCAAGCACTGATGGTTAGTCTTGCCTTTGATTATATGAATTGACTTTGGTTTCAACAATAGTTGAAAATTCTGTGGAACTGGACAAACTACAAATAGATTGCTCCGAGTTTCCTGTTTTCATTCCAATGTGTACAAATTACCTCAACATGCCCTTTTTTTCTGAAAACACTAAGGTCTGAAAGAAACTCTTGTTATATTGTTGCCACTTAGGTTTCACTGAGCCTGCATTATCTACTCACAGCTTTAATGACTTCCTGCAGAGAGAGGCTCTGTAGAAGTCTTGGCAGCAGGGCTAAGAATAGCATTAAATGCAAGGTTATCTAGGCATTACACTCACTGTAACATGCAATTAACTCTCCTCTTCCATTTTCATTACACAATTATTCATTAATGTCAATTTAATTTTATGCATTGTTCTACATGACCGAAGGCTGATTACGGGCCTTTTCACTCCAATATCCCAAGTTAACTGGTGCCAGCCTCTCTCAGGGCTGCCTAATTGCAATTTAGCCCAGACAATTCCTCCCATTTTTGCCCTCCAGTAATGGAACAACAGATCATGGCCAGGTAAAGATTTTAAGGTGGAAATAAAGCCCAAGCCTGAGCAGCACTGAAAAGAGTGGAGCCCTCTCCCTCCCTTCCCCTTAACGTCTCACATTTTCTGAATTGTTGTTTAGTGTAGCTGCCGATGCTATAAAAACCTCATAACTTAAATTGGCTTCTGCACCCTCTCAGGGATTTCTCCAGTTATGTAACACTGCCTCAACACAAAAACAACATTATGCATTGTAAAGACTCAGTATAGTGTATATTTAATTGATTTGTTCAACAAGAAGGTAGCTATCCTATGGTCTCTCTGTTCATTGAGTTTGGTTTGCCTCACTGGTTAACTTTTGGCAAAGTTTTGAAAAAGTTTTTAAGCATTTTCATGTTTGAACTGTTTGTACTTTATTCAGTTCAGGTCTCTGAAAAACTATTCTTCATCAGATATTTTTCTTAAGGAAAGAATGCGGAAAGTCTCATGCTTACAGCAACACACGTTGCTAGCTGTTTTCACTGCAAACCACTTAATAAGCCACCTTAAAAAGTCAGGATATAAATATAGCCAAAAACAATATAGATTCTTACACATAATCTTCTCCTAGTAATTTGCATTGTACTTTAAATCTGCACAAGCAGCTCATCATTACTTTTTTTCAATTTTACTGGCAGACCGTAGCCTAAAATAAGATTTAAAGAACAGCTAAGACATAAGCTATGTGCCTTTCTATTTGCTCCAAACCACGTGAGCCTGTATGTCTCAGGTTAAAAAAATCCCATTAAAAATCAGGAAATAATTCAGTGTCCTCCACCTGAGTGAGTTACCGGTTTCATTTCAGAAGTGGGTCTGTATGAGGTCTTTTCCACACACCTGGTAGTAAGACTGTATGATGAGACATGCTTTAAACATTGTCTGATGCCTAAGGGTAGGCAACAACCTGCTTCTTTTAAAGCAATAATGAGAAAAAACAAGTTATATGCATTACAGGGCTCCTTTCTTGCCACCGTATTTAAGGCTGTGTCAGCATTCTCGACTGAAACCCCTGTTTTCAGGGGCTTTATAATTCGGTCGTAAAAATGAGTTTCAGGCTGAAACTTGGCATGTAAGCTTTCAGCCTAAGAGCAAATATTTTTTACAAATTGTCAAAAACAAAATCCTTTTGTTTGTTTTTAATTTGAAAAGGCACTGTTCCCTCTCTCTCCTCCACCCAAACTGTAACAAACTGGCTATGCAGTTTGTTTTGTACACCTATAAATAAAAAGCATTTGCAGGACCTCAGTCTGTTAAGTGGACTTGGATACTTTTGGTAGTTGCTTTTTGAAAGCACTCAGTAACTCAAGGCTGAGATATAAGATCAATGACATATGTATATTTTTAATTATTTTATTTTACCTCTTGTTATTCTTTACTGCGTTAAGTTTCATGGTGATTTAAATCCATGGAATAAAGGTTATTAAGCATGCAGAATACTCAGCTCTAGTGATCTGTTAGATCAGAAACTCCACAAGCCAAATTTGTCAATGGCATGGCAACATTTATTGCAAAGGAGTCATACAACGGCTGCTTAAAAATGCATAAACATGTATTTAACAAACTAAATGTGAATGGATATGATGAGGTTCTTATAGACCGTGATGCAATAAAATATATTTTAAAACTCCCTAAATAGGTTTTAACTTAATTAGGTCAATATGTGTGTTTAAGCTTATACTTATATGATCAGGTCAATAACTGGTATTTGGGGGATTTTAAAACATAGATTTTTAAGTTTTGTTTTTTTTTTTTTTTAAACAAAAGACAAAATAAAAAACCTGCAGTTGAGTAAAGTAAAAGCTAAGGTATAAACCAGACAGGGTCAAGAAATTAAAAGTGAAGGCTGAC
Organism: Mycteria americana; assembly: GCF_035582795.1. Classification (NCBI taxonomy): domain Eukaryota; kingdom Metazoa; phylum Chordata; class Aves; order Ciconiiformes; family Ciconiidae; genus Mycteria; species Mycteria americana. The sequence continues at coordinate 52,792,585 of NC_134371.1, read as the reverse complement.
GTGCTTCAAAATTGCAGAGGGCCAAACACAGCATGGGAGGTGTCAGTGCTGTATGTGCTGTACTGCCTTGATGAATTGCACAAGTGAAGGATAAAGGGGGAAAGAGTTAAAACAAGATTTGATCTAACTTTTGTAAACTGTGTTTCTGTCACAGCTTATATTGACCTGGATCTTTTATTTTAAATTAGGAGTCTTACACTTCCATATTTTGTTTTGAATTCTGCTTTTTCTTCTAAATGCATACAGATTTTAACAGCCAAACTTGTTTGATACTTTGGTTTTTTGGCCTTAATTTATAAGTTACCAATAGTTTACTGCCTTCTAAAGCTTTTTGATTCATGCTCTGTTTGCTTTCCCTCTGTGAGGTTTATGGCCATGGGACCTAATTTGCTGGTTTCATTATGTATGTTAGACAAAATCTGTATTGCTAACAGGGCTCAGTTTGGGTCTGAAAGTTTTATTTCTAGAGTTAAACCATTACTGTGTAACAAATAGTTACTCAGAAAATGTCCTTGCATCTGTCAGTTCCCTGAAGTCGACAACTCATTTGAACTTTTTGTATTTATTTAAACTAATTTAATCATGCAATAACATTACAAAGCAAACTGAGCCAGTGGTTATTGCAGTGCACCACATAGGCCTTCACACACAACTTTCTAGGAAAACAGTTTCTTAACCAACACAAAGCAAGAACTGCCAGTGGTGAGGAACAATTTGGTTGGGATTAATGAAACAGGAAAAGTTGCACAATGGGTGCAGTTCCCCTTGAAAGTTTATGTGCCAGCTTTTTTCTTGATGTTTTTGGCACACTGAAATACACGCAATGCACAGATACAGGGTACGTGTACATGCATACTACCTATGTACAATCCTATGCTTTTACCTACAAAACCAATAAAAAGTATTGCATCTACTCAAGTCTGTTCATGATATTTTTAAACCAGAATTTGACTTTCAGGAGGTGAGACAAAAATTCATGATGAACATCTTACTGTCACAGGTATTTGAGTAAAGTACTCACCAAACGAATGTTAAAGGAATGTTAAATGGTCGAGAATAGCAAAACCAGATAAAATCATGACAAAGCTACAGGTATACCTCTGAAGTCCAATGGCTGTGGAAAGGGAGTCCTAAAAGTTTAAACATAATTATCTGGCACCTAAATATTAATATCCAAACCAAATTTGGCTGGGAGCAATTTGGGGTTTGACAGCTGGTAGCCACACATTATCTTCCCCGAGAGAGCAGTCTACCATGTAGTGCTTAGACTTGCCTGAACTGAACATGCATCTTGCACGTTTTTGCAGCCAAGATGGGAAGGGGCCACGGTGGTCTGCAGGTGGCAGGTCTGGTGGGTGCCACAAAACGGATCCTCCATGAGGCTGAGCCAAGACGACTTCTGCAAAGTCAGTCTCAACTGGAAATGCTTCTCCGTGGCTTTTGATAGGAGCAGATTGTTTTTTCATGGGCTAAAATTCAGAGAGGAGGGAACCAGCTTGCCTTATGATTATTCATACTATTGTTTAGGTTTTAGACTATATTCAGGTACTGCGCATGCTCCCTGCTAAGGCAGCTTTTGTAAGTATGCTGGCTGTTCAGTTTGCCAAGCATATGTAAACAGTTTAAAAAATGAAGTAACTGTTCTGTATTAAAATATATATTTATCCCCCCCCCCAAAAAAAAAAAAAGCAATTGTTTTTCATTATGTCTTGCTTGCATGCCAAACTTAATTTGAACGAATAAAGATATTTTTTAGGTATAGGATTAAAAGAAAAATAGCATTATAGTTATGTAAAATCTATGCTCCTGTAATTTAAAACAATGCTACCCTGGAGTTTTCAACGTTCCAAAATGAGGATTTATAATGAAACACCTGACAAAACCTTAACATACAGATACTAATAAGATACTCTGTAAACAATGGATCTGATTCAGATTTTTCTAAACTACCATATTTAGCCTAGTGTGACTTCACTGACTCCAGTGGAATAGTTTCCCCCATTTACCTTGTTGTGAGTGGTTGCAATCATGCACGGTATATGGTAAACACATGTTGGGGGATGTGTACAGATCACTCTTTTTTTAAGTTCTACATTGACAAAAATGGATAGTAGATGAAGTGGGGTCTCTAACGAGTTAGCCAGAAAAACACTTAATGAATAAAAATAAATGTGTGTTACTTCAAATGCCATTGTACTCTGTATTTTTAACTTATAGCTGTTCAGTTTTCTCAGCCCCCCCGCCCTCTGACATTAAATCTGCCTGGCATTATTGACAACATACTTTTTGGTTTCTGTATAATTCAGTCATTTTACTAATAGGGTTTATAGAAATAATATGTTCTATTTACAGTTAGTGTGGCGTATAAGCAAATGGCAGTTGTGCAGCTATTCTAAAAGGTTAAAATGGCTCACAGAGGTATTATTGCAGCTGTTGTAGGCCTTGTAATGGCCATAGGTGCTGACTCAGAGAAGGATTTTGTGTCGCAGAATCCTGCTCTAGACTGTAATTCTAATGAGGCTCATGACAAGAAGATGGCTGGTGGGGTGAGAAAGTACAGACAGAGCTGGTAACTTTGCTGCCTG